>NC_057794.1:70353903-70363310 GCF_018294505.1 Triticum aestivum | reverse complement strand
CCTCACCGCCGGCCCCCACCTTCTCTTCCACGCCCTTCCACTCCCTCGCGTCGCAGCGACAGTTCCACTCCCTCGCCATGGGTAAATTGATCATCGAATTACTACTGCTTCATCTCCTGATCTGAGTGATGATTGTTTTTTCTGATCAATTTTGCTCTTTCTGCATGGTCTGGAGGATCGAGAGGCTCGTCGCCAGGGTCGCCCTCCAGAGCGGCGATGTCGAGCTCGTCACCGTTAACGACCCCTTCATCACCACCAAGTACATGGTATGCCCCTCGATCTGCGGTTTTCACCCGCTCCGATAGCCAGATCTGGTGGTCTTAAAGGTTTTAGAGTGGTTTTACCTGTGATTTATTCTGTTAGCATACCTGATGCTTGTGTTGTTCTGCCAGCGTTCTATGAGGTATAAGAGTTCTCCTGATTTTGGAGTGGTCTCTAACTTGTTATGAGTTCAGGCCTGATTTTGCTAGTAGTATTAGCCGGCTTGGAATTGATGGTGTTAGATAGCACTCCAGTGTTACCTGACTTTGAAATAGGTAGATGGCGGCTTGGATTGATTTCGTCCTTGCCTGCTGGACGAACTGAGATGTTCTGCAGCCAGCTGCATTTGGTGGTGCAGTGCACACACTGAAGATACTGAATTCAATGCTTGTTAACTGAATATAGCCTCTTGTTCTGCAACCTGCTTGACTAACTCACACTGTTAGGATTGACAGGGCTGGCATGGAGTTCCCGGGCTTACAAAAACAGAGTTCAGTGGTGAATTACCAATGGAAATTTCAGTAGTAAAAGCTAGGACTCTAAATTTCAAATTTCCATAGTACATCGGTAGGAACTTGGGTCTGTATTGTGTTGAGGCATGTTGCATAGTAGGTTTCTTCTGTCGATTTATTCATGTATGTGTTTAAGAGCTGAATTTAGATGTTGGGTTTGGCAGGAGAGCAAGGGGGTGGTCACCAAGAAGGAAGGCATTGACTTTATGTCTATCTGGAATGCATCGTGAAGACCAAAGTGAATGTGGAGTAGTGCTTTGAGGAGGTTGCACTGAAGGTATATGTATATGTTGCCACTTTCAGCTCCGTATTTTTATATCTGGCTTCTTAGCAACATCAATATTGGGCTGTGAAACTGTCCCTGCTTAAACAGCTACTTGTCCACACTTGATTGAAGTGGAAGTACTTGTTCAGTTTTTATGCTAGTATATAGTAGGATTATTAATTAGCTCTTGTTAGTTGGTATTGTTGTTGTACAAGTGGGGCCCTCTCTCCTAGAGATATAATTCTAGGTGCAGGTTCATCATAGTTTTAGTGCAAATATTTGCATTAGATGGATGCTTGGAGTGTTCCTTTCTTCCTTATAAAGATAGCCTACTATATTGAAATTGACACACTTTTGCATGCATGATGATGCAAATTGTAGGCATGCCGAGGCTGCTGGCGGGTGCTTCTTTAGGGGCAAAGAAGAAATCTTCAAGAAGAAGGTGCCCAAAGCTGATGCCGCGGCAAGTGACTGATGTTTACATGTTGGGTCATGATGAAAATCATTTGTTGTTGCAGAAAGTTATAGGTAAGCAGCCAACTTGTTTGTGCCATCCACTTTATAGCTGGACTGTCCGTTTAATTTATAAATGGTTACCTATTGTTGCTGCTGTAGGAGCAACATTCCTGATGGCGACGGGTACGTGATGAAGTTCATAAACGTATGATAAGAACTGAGAACTCAGAGAACTTCAAGGACAAGATCAACGAGGTGACCGGTGTTATGGCGGCTGTGTACGGTGGTGACCCCAGCCGCAGGACTCCCCAGGCCATCTGCATCTGCCCTACCAGGGAGATTGTGCAGCAGGTCCCTCTCTCATCTCATCTAGTTACTGAATACTCCTCTAACTGCTATTTTTCACCTGTAATCTGATTATTAATGTACCCAAATGTTAATTGGACCTCCTGTCTAGTATAGGACAAGTCAGTGAATGCTAGTATGTGTTTTACTAAATTCATGAGATAGTTAACTCACTGTGAGATGTCCACTCTTGTTTTGTTAATTCATCAGATAGCAGGAAATTCTGCCCTGCTTTGTTGAACTGTTTCTGACCATGTTTGCCCGCATTGCGTGTTCTGTGCAGGTGTTGATGCAGGCAGATATGTTCCTGACCAAGCTGACCAGCATGTGCAAGAGGAGCACGGAGAAGGGCTCTATGTGGGTCACCATGAAGCGATGTGAGAGTCCCCCTACCCTTACAGCTGGTTCGTGTGGTGTGGGTTGTAGATTTGATGGGTTCAACAACTCTGATGTGACGAGTTGTTCGATGTGCGCAGTGTTGATGAAGTGTCAGGCTAGGTTGAAGAAGATGGCGAGTAATGGGGAGCCTGTTGAGTACCGGTGCCTGGTCTGCGCCACCGATGGCAAGAGGAACATCTCCACCTCGGTATTATTCACTTTCTCTCTGCCGCTGGTTCGGCATTATGTCTGCTGGATGTGTTTTGCCTTAATTCTGTGCCTGATGGTAATCAGGTTGCCGTTATTTAGCCCCTTGTGTGCTATGATTTGAATTATAGATCAAACATTTGCATATTTCCTTCGTGTATCTGCTGTATGAACTGAAACAACTCCAGTTTGCACACATGCTAAATAGAATTTTTGTTGGTTGTTACTTCCAATTGAGGACTATTTGTTGGTGTTGAGAAATCGATAGGTAGGTTGGTAAATATAATGGAAGAACTTATATTAGATTTTCGTTGGTTTCAGAATGTCTGTTTCATGGTCTTTTCTGATAATGGAAGAACTTATATTAATCTGCTGGTTGTTGGTTTCTATGTACTCCCTCCTTAATTCAAAGCCGAGACACTTATTTTCGATCGGAGGGAGTACATGCTTGTAATAGCCTTGAACTAGTAAGAACATTTTAGTCACTCCATGCTAGTTAGTGTTAGTCACTCCATGAACACATACTCATACTATTTATGTACATCTCATTTGTTGTCAATTCTTGCTTATAAGTTATTGGATCCCTCATTGGCTATTGTTTGATGTTCTGTACAGATTCTTATTCTTATATGTTCATTCTTGTTTTTTGCACAGGTGAAGTGCAAATCCAAGTTCGAAGTTGTGAAGCATATCAACAAAGACTAGCATATTATGTGTTGTAAATGTAGGCAGTACTAGGCTTATCTGGGCTGTAGTATACTGTAATGTTTGTAATAGACTAATGCCATGTTGTTTTGGACGAATTTCATTTGCTATTTGGATTGTTTGAAATAATGATTGTGTATTGAATACCTGTCAAATGGAAACCTGACAAGGGGGTCCAAGTTATAATACTTGTTTGACAGATTTTGAAATTTTTGATGTGTGGGATCAATTTTGTGATAAACATGACAAGTGGGACCAATCTGATTGGTGGGACCAGTGGCAAAAAAAGGACGAAAATAAAATATCAATAGACTGTAAAGGCTGCATCTTAGAAAAAAAGGCTGAATTAATGGCCCAAGCCCATGTAGCTAGCAAAAATTAACAAGAAAAAAATACAGTAAAAAGGCCGAATTGTTGGGCTAGGCCCATGTAGAAAATCGAATTGGACCGGGCTAAATCTTGTGCCACATCAGATTGCCATGCTGGATGCCTACGTGGCCTGGGGAGGTTGCTAGTCACCAAAACGCCACAGTAGACGTATTTTGGTCATAAACGTCTACGACCATTCCAGAAGAAAGGTCGCTATAGTCAGTTTATGACCGCCAGCTTTCGACCTTATGTATTTGGTCACAAAAAGGTCACAAATTGAAAACAATGACCATTCAGTGACCAATAGTGCTGGTCACAAGTTGACATATTTCTTGTAGTGTCTAACTTGAATTGCATCTGCTTACTTTACACATAATGCCTGTGAATATGACACGTGTTCCTGTTTCTAGAACATACGTGTACATGATGAGAACATCTCCCCTACTCCACCATCACAGGTGCTTGCTCTTACTTGGAACTGTTATACGTAGTTGCGTTTTCCGTATGATGTCTAGTTTGTATTTCTTCTGATTATGTTGAATTGCATCTGCGTAGCTTACAACTTATACCTGCAACGATCACTTACCCATAAGACACATTTAACTTGGGACTGTGATGTAGGTTGCATCTTGCATTGTCTTCTAGCTTGTGCTGCTTCTAATTTCTTGAAATGGCTCTTACCACGAGACACTTTTTACCTGATAGAGTGATATTGGTTGCATGTTCATATGGTGCCTAGCTTTCATTTCTTCTAATTTTGTTGAAATGTCTTCCGCTTACTGTTTTTTCATACATATTCCATCCTCTTATCGTACGTGTGAATATGAAATGCTGTCTTTTTTTGTATATATTCCATCCTCCTATCCTGCGCTTGCCTTACATCAAAGTAGTGTTCGTCTGTATCATGCATCAACCAGTTATGCAGAGCTAATTTTATTCATCTTCTTGTGGTTTTGACTTCATAAGGCAATATCAGAAAATAGGAAGGAAAAGAGTAAGTTAGGGGATGTTGGTGGTCCTCCCCACCGACGCAAACAGAGACTCTCCAGATTTGCCACTGCTACTGCTAATGAAGTTGAAGTCCCAAGTCTACATGATGAGTTCATCTCCCATACTCCACCATCGCAGGTGCTTGCTCTAAGTTGATAGTGTGATAATTGGTTTCATGTTGCATATGTTGTCTAGCCTGTATTTCTTCTATTTTGATTAAATTGCACCTGCTGAGTTTATACGTTATACATGTGCATATGACATGGCTTTCTGTGTCTAGAATACACTGCATCTATCTATCATACCATGTTCTTACATCAAAGTACTACTGTTGTGTATCTTGCATCAGTCACTCATGATTGGACGCTTCTAACATGGCAGTTTGATAGTGGTTGCAACTTGCATTGATTTCTACGTTGTACTGCTTCTAATTTTTCGAATTGCCACTTATGACAAGACACTTTTAACTTGGCAGAGTAATATTGGTTGCATCTTTCATATGGTGTCTAGCTTGCATTACTTCTATTTTCTTGAAAATCCTTCTGCTTAGTTTGCACATCGTAGCTGTGAATATGTCATGATGTCTTGTTTTTCTTACATATTCCATCCTCATACGGTTGTCTTACATCAAAGTATTGCTTGTCTGTATCATGCATCAATGAGTTCTGAAGAGTGATTTTATTCTTTTGTGTTGTGGGTACAGCTTGACATGGCAAAGTCAAAAAAGAGCAAGGAAAATAATATAGTAGGGAGTGTTGTTACTCATCGGGTGAAACGGAAAAGGTTCTGCCGTCGAGATTCTGCTGGTACTTATAGTGCAATAGAAGGTCCAAGTCCACCGGCTAAATCTACAAACACAGTATCACCTACTCCACCAGCTGCAGCATCCGCTTCAACTGTACTAGCATCTCAACCAGTTACTCGTTCGTTTGCTCCGGAACTGGCCAGTTGCCAAGCTGCCTTCACACCTAACACTACTTCCGAAGCACTGCTGACACAACAGGACTTGGCAAGATCAGATGAACCTCATGAGCATCAACACCAAGACGGTACCTGACCGAGTCAAGTTGCAGTTGCATGCTCCTTTATATGTACTCTCACAGTTTGATGTACACTAACACTTTCCATATTCGTTGTTGAACTAGCACCACGGCGCAAGCAGAAACAGACATCAGGGATAATGCTTGATAGATTAACAAAATCTAAAGGAGGAAGAATGGAGATCCATTTTAACGCAGGTTTAAAAGGCCACATGATGCTACAGAGTCAGCCAAGTTAGTATTAGAGGCAGCCGTTGCCGTTAGGTGTCATGCACGTATCCTCCGAACGTGGATCCAGTACAGGAATGAGAAAGACAATACCTAGTTTAACACCTTCCTTGACCATTTATCCGTAAGTAATGTTATTCATCGCAATTAGTAATATTGTCTTGCTATGTCCCATACTTTCTAGCTTCCTCCTAATAAGACTTACATTCTTTTTTCAACAGATGAGGTTCAAGTTGGATCTGAAAGATGATGCAACTAGACAAGCATGCACTCATGTTTTTCAGTCTGCTCTGCGACAGTATCGGTACCACCTTAGAAAATCTCACTTTGAAGGCAAGGCTAACAATGAAATTGCCCGAACATCTCCAGTGGAACAGATGAAGACTGGACAGCCCTCGTTAAACACTAGTCTGATCCAAAGTATCAGGTAGGCTATATGTATTTGATCAGACCACGTATTGAACTTGTATTTATGTATGTGCCTTACAAGTGTATCTTCTTCTAGGCTAACTGTTTGAAGAACAAAACCAACCATTCTAAAGTGAAATTCCAGTAGACAACAGGATCTCGTAGCTATATTGCACACTGCGATGCTCTTGTAAATAGCTGCTATTTCCTTCTTTTTTTGTGCCATATTATCGTATCTATATTTACTTGTTCCAAATACAGAGGAAATCTCGTGCGGACCAAAAAGAACCTGAACCGAATGCAGTGCAAATCTTCAAGGATTGCCACACCAGCAAGATGAAGCGCATGAGCACACCAGTTCAAGCCGTTGTTGTAAGTCCTTACTCCTGCCTTGAACTGATTGGTATTGTGATGTGTTCATTTAACTACTTGGTTTGCAGCCAATGTCAGTTACTCTGTTCACTTTTATTCATAGTTGTCTTAACGTATCATTTCACCTTACATGGTTTAAAAGAGATGAAGGATATTCTTTTGGTCTTGATCTGTAATCTAGTTGTTATGTTCACGTGCGCACACAATGATAAAATAGCCTGTATGTTTTATATCTGTTTTCCCATGATATGAATGATGTCATACTATGTTCATCCTGCTTTAAACAATGTCTCTTTATCCTTAGATGTCAACGAATGTGAGCAAATAGACAATACAGTAGGCATGCTACATGGACATATGTTCCGAAAGTGATTTTATTATGTAGTTGGCACTATAATACATGCTAATGTATTACAGTAGTTCACCAAAATAAGTTATGTATAAACGTTTAATCTACTTTGTTTGTTTCTGTCTCATTAGTAACTTATCTGGTACACTAATCTACAAGTTCAAACTTTCAGGAAGCTATGGAACAAATGATTGAACAACCACAACCACCTAAAGGTGACGAGGCTACTATAGGCACAATGTCACCTCTTGCTGCAGTGCGTCAGTATCTCTCCACTAACAGTGCAAAAAGCACCTTCCTGCGTAATTCTGGGTTGGTTGTCAAGGTAACCTCGTCCAAATCGCCTACTGAACAAAATCTTCCTGCTAGACAGAGTGATATATCTGTGCTCCAGACACAAGTTCAATCCCTAGTGGACGTTGTTTCGGAAACAAGAATAGTGGTTGAGAAATGTCATCAAGATATGAATGGTTTTGAAACCAGACTATCAGACATTCGCTTCGTTGTTCAAGAGCAATGGCGGAAAAAAGGTGGAGATCGTGCTGCTCCATCAGATTCTACAGCCTGAAACATTAGCACTCAGGTCAAATCATCTGTGCTTCTATACATCTGATGGTGCTTTTATCTGGAAGGACTGTAAACTTTATGCCAACAGGCCTTTTGTTGTATGGTTGGAATTTATTTTGTTGTGATACAACATTTATGATGCTGCCTCAGGCCGCAATAATTATGACGCTATTTTTGCATAGTGTAGGTTTATCTTAGTAATGTATTCGGCCTAAAGCTTCGTAGGAGCCCAACATGCCAACATTCGTTGGGCCCATTCCAATTGGGATAAAAACGATTATGGGCCGAAATTGGCATGTAGCCCACTAAAAATATTTGGGCCTAAATCAGCATAGGCTTTCATATTTTTTTGGTAGGCATGTGCCCATAGTGGGCCTTTAACAGGCCTAAACATAATTTGGGCCCTCAGTAAAAATAGGTCGTTTACAGGTGTAAATATCTCGAGCCCATAAAATACATGGGCCTTTAATAGACCGAAAGTGAGATTGGGCCTTGATTGTGCCAAATAACCCACTGGACTTTAACACGCCGAAATTCGGACGGGCCGTAAATGCGTCGACCTAATACACGGGCCTTTAACAGGCCGGAACTTCGGTCGGGCTAGATTATCATCATTTTTATATGGGCTGTTAGTGGGCCCGATATGACGTTGGGCCACATATGGCCCATGGTTTACGTCCGGCATTAACAGGCTGAAAATGACAATAGGCCGAAAGTGGCCCAAAGCTATAGTGGGCCTCTAACAGGCCGAATGTCAGACATGGCCGAATATGACCCAAATCCTTCACGGTCGTTTATGGGACGAAAGTTTTGATGGCCTGTAAATGGGCCCAAATGAAGCCGGACCTTTAACAGGCCGAAAATACACCGGGCCGTAATTCGGGCCAATTACTTAGCGGACTGTTAACGGGCCAGAAGTGACCATGGGCCACGTTGATGACAAGTTTAGGACAGGCCGTTGATGGGTCGATTTGACAGAGAATGTTGGGCCTTTAGCTGGGCCGGCCCATTATGGTCGGTAGAATCTAGTGGGCCTTTAGCTGGGCCAGCCCATTGTGGTCCGCAAAATCTTGTGGGCCTTTAGCTAGGTCGGCCCATTATGGTCTGCAAAATCGTGTGGGCCTTTAGCTGGGCCGGCCCATGGTCTGCTAAATTTTGTGGGCCTTTAGCTGGGTTGGCCCATTATGGTCCGCTAAATCTTATGGGCCTTCGGTTGGGCCGGCCCATTTACTCTTTGTGGGCCACTTTTGGGCCGGTCCACGTGTCAACATATCATAGGCCCATCTCGACCGTTGGAGGAGTGACACCTGTGCCAACGGGGAGCTGACGCGTGGATCCGTCAGCCAATGAGAATTTTACACGTGGAAAATCAGCATTGGTCGTGGCTGTTAATGGGTTATTGGATCCAAAATCCGACCCGATAGCTTAACGACACTCCGTTACGGTGGATGCCATGTGTCGGTCACCCTGGAAGTGGACACTTCCATGATGATAATTTTGGCAATGTCATGGAACACTTCTACGACCGCACAGGTATGACTATCTTGATTCTATCATAAATTTTTCATGGATGTACATGCACGAAAGAAAACGTGACCTACTATGACAAACACGTATCATCACGGAAGTGTATTTTTTTTGTAGTGCTACCACGCGGTTTCGGGGTCCTATGATACATCCATTTTGCATCATGCTTTTATATCGATATTTATTGCATTATGGGCTGTTATTACACATTATGTCACAATACTTATGTATATTCTCTCTTATTTTACAAGGTTTACAAGAAGAGGGAGAATGCCGGCAGCTGGGATTCTGTACTGGAAAAGGAGCAAATATTAGAGACCTACTCTGCACAGCTCCAAAAGTCTTGAAACTTCACGGAAGACATTTTCATAATATATAAAAAATACTCAGCGGAAGAAACTCACCCGGGGGCCACACCATGCCCATGA
>NC_057794.1:69692517-69718761 GCF_018294505.1 Triticum aestivum | reverse complement strand
CTTTTTATTTTTCGCCGCCGTTTTTTTTTTAGAAAATTAATCTGTTTTCCGTCAGTTTTGTTCGGTTTTTTAGTTTCGTTTGTTTAAATAGATCGCTTTTTCCGGTTTAATTAATTAGCGAGCGTTCGTCCGTTCATTCGTTTTAACGAACATTCGTCGTTTTTCTTTTTCTCGGATTAAATCCGCGATTTTTTAGATTGCGATCCCTGATCTGATTTTCGTTTTAGTCTAACTTTTCGCTCGTTTATCGGAATCAGGCGATTCAAGCGCCTGGAGTTTCGTCTCGAAACCCTCTTTCCTTTTAACCAACTCAAACAAGTTTTTGCCACTGTAAAAATTGCCCTAGATCTAGAATAGTAAATGAAGCTTGTTTCTTTCGCCGTTTGACTTTTGTGGCTTCATTCGATTTGATTCTTTTTGCAAACCGGAGTTCTTAAGTTGAACTTTCTAGTTAGATCTCTTATTTGAGTTTTACATGTGCATTAGTTGAGTACTTATTGTATGCTTGTTTGTTTGCGATAGAGTACCCGGAGTGCGCCGCTTGCTACATTGAATCGCTAGGTTTTGTGGATCATCAGCAATGCAAGTAACACTTTGATCATTCCTCCTACTACCCAGTTTTATTGCATTAGATCAATCCTCACACATTGCATGATTAGGATCTAATTAAATTCTGGGCTTGGGAAGTAGTTGAGGTAGTACCTATTACCTGTTATTACCAAACCTTTGGGAGTTACTTCTACGTTTGCTTATTATGCCATGTTATGCTAGTAGACGTGGATTGGGTGAGTGTATCCATGACAGATGTGAGATTGTTAAATTAATGGTTTAACTAAGGTGGCAACTTAAATACACATCTGGGTGGATTGAGGCACCTGGGTATTCCAGCGATTGCCTGTTTTTCTTTTGGACCGCCACCCAGGCTCAAAGGGATCATGAGATTATTCATGCTAGAAACTCCTGTGTGCAGCCACAAGCTACTATGGGCTCTAGCATAGTTGATTAAGTTGTGCGAACTCTTACAGTGGTAGACTAGCAGATGTAGGGGAAACTAGGTGTAACGGTCTACCCGATCGTAAGGTGCTAGCGCTTCTGAATGACTATGTCTCGGTCATCCGTTTCTCAAACACCTTGTAGTGCGAGAAACCAAATGGAGGCGATCGAGTCTTGTGGGGAAAAGTGCGCAAACCTCTTCAGAGTGTATAAACTAATCATGATTAGCCGTGTTCCCGGTTATTATGGACAACTTGAGTATCTAGTACTTGGATTATCATGTGAATCTCATCATGTTACTCTAAAATTAATTTTGTTGGGTTATGTTTAATGATGATGCTTAATTGGGATTGAGAATGCTGTCAACCATTCTCAATGTTTAACAACTACCATGATAGTTAAATAAAATTTATTCCTTTGCAGTAGGGAAAAATTGGCTTTACGCAAAACTATAACCATAGAGCTTTCCACCAGCCAAATATGCATATAGAATAGCCTATTTCATTCCATTACTCTCTATTTGTTACTTTGCCAGCATATTCCATTTGCTGACCCGTTTCGGGCTGCAACGTTAATGTTGTAGACCTTTCAGGCGACGATTAAGGTGCTTTTAGGTCGTGGTTCGATACTCAGTGATGCCATTGGAGTTGATGGACTCACTTATCTTCCAAGCCTTTCGCTGTTATCGTTATTAGATGGCCTTAAGCCATATTTATTGTAATAAGTTCTCTTTTGAGACACTCAATGTAATAAGTGTGTGATTGCTACTCTGTTATAAATCCTTCAAGTACTGTGTGGTGTCAGCATTACTGATCTAGGGATGACACCTGAGCACAGAGATTGGACCGTTTGAGGTCTGGTCGCTACAAGAACATTAACAAAAAGGACTACACCCACATCAAGTCTGTTCTTGACAGTGCTATGTTTTACTACATCGCATGGGGTGGAGAGGTCAAGGACAAGAAGAAAAAGAACAGCAGGCCCGCCTTCGGCCATAAGACCGACTTCTGCTGCATCCAGCAACTGAGTGATTCTCTTAATGATGGATTCTATGTCCTACATCGGATGCTGGAGTATAGACGGGATCACCAGAACCTTCGCATGTCACCTACATCCGATGATTCCCATATTCTGCAATGGGTGAAGAACTTAGGAGATATCGAGGATCATCGACTTCGAGCTGAGTTCTATCACATCCAGCGCGAACTTGCCCAAATCATCATGAAGGAGGTCGTTGGAAAAACAGGGATGTTCTACGAAGAAGGACAAATGTCGCGGGAAGACGTCCGAAGACGCGTAGCCGCTCAGCGTCTCGACCCTGAAGCCTTTTGCTAAGCTCGGGGATTATCTCCCTGACTTGGATGGATGGCACGGCATGGAGTGATTGTCGATATATGACAATGTGTCCGTTTAGTCCATACTATCTGTACGACGAAACTTTGAATTATGCACAACGAAACTTTGTTTGTGATGTAATTAAACCGTCCTCCTCGACTAGCGAAGATCACTCTAGTTAGGGCATTTTGGGTACGATGAACTTTGTTATTTATGCTTATGATATGTTGCTTCTATTTTTGCCAAGTATGTCTCTTTCTCTTGCTCAACTATATATGTTGCATATCATCGAGTCATGTGACGATGCAGGTGTATAGATCATCGATGGCGAAGAAATGCTACGCCAGGAGTATATGACGAGTGGCCGGAATGTCAGGCCCAGGTGTACCAGTTTCCGGTTTCCGAGCGACATCCAGTAGTTAGTTTAGGATCACGCAAAGTGATAGCTCTTCTCGCTTATATCATTGTTTCGATGGATGACGATGTAGTTGCAAGTAGTCGAGATTTGTATCGCTATTTTAGAGATGATGACGAGAGACCACTTTGTGTTGGATGATGATTATGATGATGACATGATTTGATGAGACTATTTGTATGTATATGCTATGATTACATTTGTATGTGTATCATATGCTAAAGATTATTGTATAAAGCCTATTCAAATACAATACAAATATGCAGAAAAAAATCAAAAACTACTAAAATTAGCAGTAGTGAGTGGAGAAAAGTTAGCAGCAGCGCCACTATAGCAGTAGCACGTCCAGGCAAAGCGCCCTAGAACTATTAGCAGTAGCGAGCTTCCACGAAGCGCACTGCTGCTACACTTGTATAGCAGTAGCGCGGGTGTGCACGCGCTACTGCTACGGGTTAGCTGTAGTGCCTTATTAGTAGCGTTGGTCCCCGCGCTACTGATATACCTAGAACCCGCGCTACTGCTAGCCTTTTCCCTAGTAGTGTAGATATGACCAACATAGTGATGTTCACCATTGAAAACTACTCCATCTCACATGATGATCAGACATGGTTTAGTTGATATGGATCACGTGATCATTTAGATGACTAGAGGGATGTCTATCTAAGTGGGAGTTCTTAAGTAATATGATTAATTGAACTTAAATTTATCATGAACTTAGTCCTAATAGTATTTGCATATCTATGTTGTAGATCAATTGCTCGCGTATAGCTTCCCTGTTTTATTTATGATATGTTCCTATAGAAAACTAAGTTGAAAGTTGATAGTAGCAATGATGCGGACTAGGTCTGTGATATGAGGATTATCCTCATTGCTGCACAGAAGAATTACATCATTGATGCACCGCTAGGTGACAGAACTATTGCAGGAGCAAATGTAGATGTTATGAACTTTTGACAAGCTCGGTATGATGACTACTTGATAGTTTAGTGCACCATGCTTTATGGCTTAGAACCGGGACTTCAAAAATATTTTGAAACGCCATGGAGCATATGAGATGTTCCAAGAGTTGAAATTGATATTTCAGACTCATGCCCGAGTTGAGAGGTATGAGACCTCTGACAAGTATTTTTGCCTACAAGATGGAGGAGAATAGCTCAACCAGCAAGCATGTTCTCAGAATGTCTGAGTACTACAATTGCTTGAATCAAGTGGGAGTTAATCTTCTAGATAAGATAGTGATTGACAGAGTTCTCTAGTCACTATCACCAAGTTACTAGAACTTCGTGATGAACTATAATATGTAAGCGATAACGAAAACAATTCCCACGCTCTTCACGATGTTGAAATCAGCGAAGGTAGAAATTAAGAAAAACATCAAGTGTTGATCGTTGACAAGACCACTAGTTTCAAGTAAAAGGGCAAAGGAATGGAAAAGGAACTTCAAGAAAGAATGGCAAGCAAGTTGTCATTCCTGTGAAGAAACCCAAAGCTATACCTAAGCCTGAAACTGAGTGCTTCTACTGCAAAGGGACTGGTCACTAGAAGCAGAACTGCCCCAAGTATTTTGTGGATAAGAAGGATGGAAAAGTGAAAAGTATATATGATATACATGTTATTGATGTGTACTTTACTAGTATTCATAGTAGCCCCTGGGTATTTGATACTGGTTCAGTTGATATGATTAGTAACTTAAAACATGAGTTATAAAATGAACAGAGACTAGTTGAGGGCAAGGTGACGATGTGTGTTGGAAGTGATTCCAAGGTTGATAAGATCACCATCGCACACTCCCTTTACCTTTGGGATTAGTGTTGAACCTAAAATAAATGTTATTTGGTGTTTGCGTTGAGCATAATATGATTGATCATGTTTATTGCAATACGGTTATTCATTTAAGTCAAAGAATAATTGTTATTCTGTTTACATGAATAAAACCTTATGTGGTCATACACCCAAGGTGAATGGTTTATTAAATCTCGATTGTACTGATACACATATTCATAATATTGAAGCCAAAAGAGGCAAGGTTAATAATGATAGTGCAACTTATTTGTGGCACTGCCGTTTATGTCATATTGGTGTAAAGCGCATGAAGAAACTCCATGCTGATGGGCTTTTGGAATCACTTGATTATGAATCACTTGATGCTTGCGAACCATGCCTCATGGGCAAGATGACTAAGACTCCATTCTTTGGAACAATGGAGCGAGCCACTGACTTATTGGAAATAATACATACCGTTGTATGCGCTCCGATGAGTGTTGAGGCTCGTGGTGGGTATCATTATTTTCTGACCTTCACAGATGATTTGAGAAGATATGGGTATAATGAAACATAAGTCGCAAACATTTGAAAAGTTCAAAGAATTTAAGAGTGAAGTGGAAAATCATCGTAACAAGAAAATAAAGTTTCTATGATCTTCTCGAGGAGGCGAATATTTGAGTTACGAGTTTGGTCTTCATTTGAAACAATGTGAAATAGTTTCACAACTCACACCACCTGGAACACCACAGCGTAATGGTGTGTCCGAGCATCATAACCGTACTTTCTTAGATATGGTGCGATCTATGATGTCTTTTACCGATTTACCACTATTGTTTTGGGGTTATGCATTAGAGATAGCTACATTCACGTTAAATAGGGCACCATCTAAATCTGTTGAGATGACACCATATTAACTGTGGTTTAGCAAGAAACCTAAGATGTCGTTTCTTAAAGTTTGGGGTTGCGATGCTTATGTGAAAAGGTTTCAGCCTGATAAGCTGAAACCCAATCGGAGAAGTGCATCTTCATAGGATACCCAAAAGAAACTGTTGGGTACACCTTCTATCACAGATCCGAAGGCAAGGTCTTTGTTGCTAAGAGTGGATCCTTTCTAGAGAAGGAGTTTCTCTCGAAAGAAGTGAGTGGGAGGAAAGTATAACTTGATGAGGTAATTGTACCTTCTCTCGAATTGGAAAGTAGTTCATCACAGAAATCAGTTCTAGTGATGCCTACACCAATTAGTGAGGAAGTTAATGATGATGGTCATGAAACTTCAGATCAAGTTACTACTGAACCTCGTAGGTTAACCAGAGTACGTTCCGCACCAGAGTGGTACGGTAATCCTGTTCTGGAAGTCATGTTACTAGACCATGACGAACCTACGAACTATGAGGAAGCGATGATGAGCCCAGATTCCGCTAAATGGCTTAAGGCCATGAAATCTGAGATGGGATCCATGTATGTGAACAAAGTATGGACTTTGATTGACTTGCCCAATGATCGGTGAGCCATTCAGAATAAATGGATCTTTAAGAGGAAGACGGACGTTGATAGTAGTGTTACTATCTACACAGCTCAAATTGTCGCAAAAAGGTTTTCGGCAAGTTCAAGGTGTTGACTACAATGAGTTTTTCTCACTCGTATCGATGCTTAAAAGTATGTCCAAATCATGTTAGGAGTTGCCGCATTTTATGAAATATGGCAAATGGATATCAAAACTACATTCCTTAATGGATTTATTAAAGAAGAGTTGTATATGATGCAACAAGAAGGTTTTGTCAATCCTAAAGGTGCTAACAAAGTGTGCAAGCTCCAGCGATCCATCTATGGACTGGTGCAAGCATCTCGGAGTTGGAATATACGCTTTGATGAGTTGATCAAAGCATATAGTTTTATACAGACTTTTGGAGAAGCCAGTATTTACAAGAAAGTGAGTGGGAGCACTACAGCCTTTCTGATAAGTATATGTGAATGACATATTGTTGATCAGAAATGATGTAGAATTTTCTGGAAAGCATAAAGGAGAATTTGAAAGGAGTTTTTTCAAATAAAGAATTACCTGTAAAGCTACCTACATATTGGGCATCAAGATCTGTAAAGATTGATCAAGATGCTTGATAAGACTTTCGATGAGTACATACCTTGATAAGACTTTGAAGGAGTTCAAAATGGATCAGTCAAAGAAGGATTTCTTGCCTATGTTGTAAGGTGTGAAATTGAGTAAAGACTCAAAACCTGGCCACGGTAGAAAATAGAAAGAGAACGAAAAGTCATTCCCTATGCCTCAGTCATAGGTTCTATAACGTATGCTATGTTGTGTACCAGAACCTATTTTATGCCTTAGCATGATTTTGGCAAGGGAGTACAATAGTGATCTAGGAGTAGATCACTGGAGAGCGGTCAAAATTATCCTTAGAGGACTAAGGAAATATTTCTCGGTTATGGAGGTCATAAAAGAGTTCATCGTAAAGAGTTACATTGATGCAAGATTTTTACACCGATCTAGATGACTCTAAGTCTTGATCTAGATACATATTGAAAGTGGGAGCAATTAGCTAGAGTAGCTCCATGCAGAGTATTGTAGACATAGAAATTTGCAAAATACGTACAGCTCTGAATGTTGCAGACCCATAGACTAAACTTCTCTCACAACAAAAACATGATCACTCTTTGGGTGTTAATCACATAGCGATGTGAACTAGATTGTTGACTCTACTAAACCCTTTGGGTATTAGTCACATGAAGATGTGAACTAATCACATAAAGATGTGAACTATTGGTGTGAAATCACATGACGGTGTGAACTAGATTATTATCTCTAGTGCAAGTGGGAGACTGAAGGAAATATGCCCTAGAGGAAATAAGAAAGTTGTTATTTATATTTCCTTATATCATGATAAATGTTTATTATTCATGCTAGAATTGTATTAACAGGAAACTTAGTACATGTGTGAATACATAGACAAATAGAGTATCCCTAGTATGCCTCTACTTGACTAGCTCGTTAATCAAAGATGGTTAAGTTTCCTAGCCATGGACATGTGTTGTCATTTGATGAAAGAGATCACATCATTAGAGAATGATGTAATGGACTAGACCCATCCGCTAGCTTAGCACTATGATCGTTTAGTTTATTGCTATTGCTTTCTTCATGACTTATACATGTTCCTATGACTATGAGATTATGCAACTCCCGAATACCGAAGGAACACTTAGTGTGCTATCAAACGTCACAACGTAACTGGGTGATTATAAATATGCTCTACAGGTGTCTCTGATGGTATTTGTTGACTTGGCATAGATCGAGATTAGGATTTGTCACTCCGATTGTCGTAGAGGTATCTCTGGGCCCTCTCGGTAATGCACATCACTATAAGCCTTGCAAGCAATGTGACTAATGACTTAGTAGCGGGATGATGCATTACGGAACGAGTAAAGAGACTTGCCGGTGACAAGATTGAACTAGGTATGATGATACCGACGATCGAATCTCGGGCTAATAACATACCGATGACAAAGGGAACAACGTATGTTGTTATGCGGTTTGACCGATAAAGATCTTCATAGAATATGTAGGAGACAATATGAGCATCCAGGTTCCGCTATTGGTTATTGACCGGAGACGTGTCTCGGTCATGTCTACATAGTTCTCGAACCTGTAGGGTCCGCACGCTTAACGTTTGATGACGATTTGTATTACGAGTTATGTGGTTTGATATACTGAAGGTTGTTCGGAGTCCCGGATGAGATCACGGACATGACGAGGAGTCTCTAAATGGTTGAGACGTAAAGATCGATATGTTGGAAGGCTATATTCGGACATCGCAAAGGTTCTGAGTGGTTCGGGTATTTTTTGGAGTACCGGAGAGTTACGGGAATTCGTCGGGGGAAGTATTGGGCCTTCATGGGCCTTAGTGGAAAGGATATAAGGGCCACATAGGGAGGCCGTGCGCCCCCCCCCATGGGCTGGTCTGAATTGCACTAGGGTGGGGGCGGCGCCCCCCTCTTTCCTTCCCCCTCTTCTCTCCTTCCTTCTTCTCCTACTTGGACTAGGAAAGGGGGAAATCTACTCCTACTAGGAGTAGGAATCCCCCTTTGGGCACACCCCTTGTGGCTGGCCCTCCTCCTCCTCCCCTCCTTTGTATACGGGGGAGGGGGGCACCCCATAGACACCCAAGTTGATTTCTTAGCCGTGTGCGATGCCCCCTCCACAGATTTCCACCTCGGTCATATTGTCGTAGTGCTTCGGCGAAGCCCTGCGTCGGTAACTTCATCATCACCGTCAACACGCCGTCATGCTGATGAAACTCTCCCTTGGCCTCAGCTGAATCTAGATTTCCAGGGACGTCACCGAGCTGAATGTGTGCAGATCGTGGAGGTGTCGTGCGTTCGGCACTTGATCGGTTGGATCGCGAAGACGTTCGACAACATAAACCGTGTTACTAGACGCTTCCACTTACGGTCTACGAGGGTACATAGACACACTCTCCCACTACAAAAAAAGACACATCCGTGACTTCTTGGGCCGAACGGATTTTTTTTCTGTCATACTTTTGACACTTCTATGATGATAATTGTGACAAAATCTGGTATCGTCATAGATGTGGTGGGCTCCTACTTCTATGACAAAAAATCATGACAGAAAATGGGGTTTTCGTCCGGGGCGGGCCGGAGACGCAGCTGCATGACATTCTTTGGGCCGTTCATGATGGAAAAAAACCATGGTAGAAGCGAGGGCGAGGAAAATATCGGGGAGTTCCTGGTTATGGTGGCTGGTCGAGGGCCAAGCGATGCGCGTTTCTCTCATATGTACGCACGTGTGTGCGAGGCGTTGCACTCTAACTGAACCCAAGCGAGGCATTGGGCTCTAACTGATCCCGAGCGATTGCACTGCAGGCTATGCATTACTGAACCCGAGCGATCGATTGATGGATGTTAACTGAACCTGATCGAGCAATTCCTTCGCTACTACTGCTAACTGAAGCTGATCGATGCTGCCTCTGGATGAACAGTGAGCGTTGTTGGTGGGTTTGGATGAACAGTTCCCGGTGGGGGTTGGATGAACAGGAATCCATGGTAGTAGAGGCCATTGCCGCTGGATGAACAGTACCCCAATCGATCGAGCCGGTGGATGAAGAGGACCCTGTGGAGGGCTGGATGAAGAGGACCCCGTGGAGGGCTGGTTGAGCAGTAGCCAGTGGAGGGTTGGTTGAACAGTAGCCGGTGGAGGGCTGGATGAACAGTAGCCCGTGGAGGGGTGGTTGAACAGGACCCTCGTGGAGAGGGTTGGTTGAACAGTAGCTGGTGGAGGAGCGCACGGTGGAGGCTGGATGAACAGCCCGTGGATGACCAGTCGCAGGTGGGGGCTGGAGGAGGTCGACGGTGGCTGAACAGTAGCCCGTGGAGGCTGGAGGAGGTCGACGGTGGAGATGAACAGTATCCCGTGGAGTCCCGTTTTGCGGTCCGCACACCCCTCCCAATGAACAGGACCCCCGTTTCGACCATAGCGCTCCAACACAAGTCTGTTTCCTTCATTTTGCGATACACCGCACCCCTCCCGATCAACGGGACCCCGTTTTGACCGTAGGAGGTCCAAGAGAGGTCCGTTTCCTCCGTTTTGCGGTATGCCAGACCCCTCCCGATGAACAGGATCCTGTTTCCACCGTGGCCGGTCGAACACAAGGCCGTTTCCTCCGTTCTGCGGTACGCCAGGCCTCGTTTCCATCGCCTGTTCCGTCCAAGCCAGTCGGCTCCCGATGAACAACACGCGTTGCGTTGCCTCCCGATGAACACGACGCATTTTGTTGCCTCCCCAAGAACACGACGACGATGTAGTTTCTCCGTTCCAACCCAGCGACAACCATGTACACGAGCCTTGGCCGTATGTATGCATGAGTAGGCGTTTGAGACCCCGCCCGTATGTACGTACGTGGCCGTATTTACTTTCTTGCACCCTGGCCGCGGTACGTACGTGTGTGCGCCTCTACTACCACATGTGTGCGCCTCTACTACCACATGTGTGCGCCTCTACTACCACACGTGCCCTTCGTTACACGGCCACGGTTCATCGCTGCAGCCTACCGACAGACCGATCGACCAGTATGTACATACACGTTCGCGACCAGAATGACAACGCTACGTATGCTTCGACCGGATGGGTCCCGACTGTCAGGCACTTCCTTGCGTGCGAAGATGTAGCTGGTGGGTCCCAGCAGTCAGGGGGCGAATCATTTTTTGCCTGTAATATGGCCCCACTTCCTTGCGTGCGGAGATGTAGCTCGTGGGTCCCAACAGTCAAGGGGGAAACATTTTTTTTGTGAAATATGGTGGCCCGTCCGGTGGGTCCCCGCTGTCAGGTGCAGGAATCATTATTTTCCGCATAATTAGGAGGCACTTCCTTGCTGCAGCCATGGACCCAGTTGTCAGCCTCTCCACATACAATACTCTTTCGATGGAAGTCGTTCCTTGACAACATTGACCATGCCGCGCCGAGAGCACCACGGTGGTGGACGACGGCGAGGCCTAGGAAGGGGACGACGCGGAGCCGGGGAAGACGCGGCAGTGGATGCCCACGCAGAGAGGAATACAAGGGTTCACTGGTTCGGCTTCGGTGTGAGGCTGCCGTCACCGCAGAATAACAGGGGGTGTGGGTGAGTGGAGGGATGGCCTGGCCAGCAGTGGGAGTAGTAGGGGGCGGTGAGGCCTCCGTGGCAACTCAACCGGCCAAGGGAGGTAGGAGCAGGCAGCATGACCGGCGCTGCTTTGGGCGGCTGGAGCGAGAAGACCAGAGGTTGAAGAAGCACTACGGCTGTTGGATGGACATCGTACGGTCACTGGAGGTAGAATCATTCATATTGACTAAGTTGACAAAGCCCTCCATCCCCGTCATCTTAGTAGGCCCACAAGTCAGCCTCCCACAATGGTGGGTCCCACCTAGCAGGGGGAGTATTCATTTTTTTGTGCGTAATAAGGAGGCACTTCCTTGTGTGTGAAGATATAGCTGGTGGGTCCGAGCTGACAGCGGGGGGAACGTTTTTTTCAAGAAATACAGAGGCCCTTCTGGTGGGTCCCAGTTGTCAGGTGGAGGAATCATTATTTTGCACGAAATAAGGAGGAATTTCCTTGTGTGGACCCCTACTGTCAGCCTCTTCTGATGACTGTTGTTTGTTGACCATGTTGACCTCGCCGCGCCGAGAGCACAAAAATGGTGGACAAGGGCGAGGCCCAGGAAGGGAACGACCTGGAGCCGGCGAAGCCACCACAGCGGATTCCCACGCTGAGGGGTGTACGAGCGCTGATCAGTCGGCTGCGGGGTGAGGCTGACGTCGCCGGAAAATAACAGGATGTGCGGGTGTGTAGAGGGATGGCCTGGCGGCAGCATAGCCAGCCACGTGAGGAGGGAGCAGGCAGTCCCACCGGCGCTTGTTTGGGTGGCTGGAGCAGGAAGATCAGAGATTGAAGAAGCACAGCGACCGTTGGATGGACATCCAACGGTCACTGCACTGTGTTGACTAAGTTGACAAAGCCTTGCGTACGCATCAAAAAAAATTAGGACAGCGTCATCGTCAACCTAGTAGGCCCAGAATTCAGCCTCCAAATCTGTGGAAAATAACATACAACCCATTAGCCATTATTTCAATAATTTACAGCCCATTTGCTAATTCTTAGGGATATTTGAAGCCCATATTCTTTTTATTAGCATTACAGACCATATATTTTGGGCACTGCTAAAAAATTCAACGAAAATTTTCATATTTCGGTGGGGTCCGAACTCTTTTAATCACGAAATCTCAAGTCGCATTAAAAATAATTTTTAAAAATTTATATCAAAATAAAATTCTAAAAACAATTCTCCGCAAAAAATGAATGAAATTTAAAATCTTAACTAGCAAGATGCCCATGTGTTGCACGGAACATGAAGATGCATTTTTATGAGTAGTTTATCTTGTGGGAGAAAAGACGATCTTTTAATGTAATTGCAAGTTGGCTTTGGTTTTTAGAAGAGTAGAGAGTAGAGAAATCCAGAAAAAAAAATGATATTTTAATGTAATTGCCGGTTGGCTTTGGTTTAAAAATTTACAGCCCATTTCTAACAACTTATAGCCCATTTCTTACTACTTTGCATCCCTCCCTCCTTGGCCTGAAAGATTTGCTGCCCAGTAGGGCTAAGAAACGCAAGTAGGCCTCGGTTTTGGTGTTCTCCAAAAAAAGAACTGGGCTAGCCATTTTCAGAAAGAAAAAAGATATCAACTAGGCTCGTCATGTGCATAAATAAAAGCGTAAGCGTGGGCTAGACGGGCCACAGCCCTCGCACAGCGCGCAGTTGAGCTCCGTCTCTGAAACTAAAAAAACAAATGGGCGAGCTGCTGGGTCCCTGGTGTTATCCGCTAGTTGTGTAGTTTTAACAAATCCGCCGCCGCGCCGGCCTATGCATCGCCGATGTGAGATGAGACGTCGATGACTCGTCCTCGCCGGTGGCGCCACCCTCAAGGTTGTACTACTCGTAGTAGTGGCTGCACCAAAGCTCACGTTGGTAATCCACCGCCAATTCCTTGACGGACAGACTCTTCTCTACCTCGACCTCGGCCACGCGCAACACCTCTCCAGGCGCTCTTTGATCTCCACCGCCGCCTGCATCTCCAGCTCCCGCTCGGTGACCTCATGAGGAAGCAGGTGCTCCATGGCCACCGCCGCCTTTTCAGACGTGGGTTGCATGCTGGAGTCCGAGGTGGCGTGGAATATCTTGGCATGTGCATCCTCGATCTTGGCGTGGATAGCCTCGGCCCGGGCCAGGGTGACATTGGCGGCACGGACGGCAGCTCAAGCGCTCCCGGCATTTGCAGCCGCTGTCGCAGCAGTAGCAGCTGCAGCCGTCTCGGCTGCCGCGGCTGCCCTATCGGCTGCTGCAGACGCCCTCTCGGCGGAGGCGGCCGCACTCAATGCGGATTCGGTGGCACTCTCGATGTTGGCGGTCGCACTCTCGGCGCAGGCGGCCGCGCTCGGGGGGGGACGCGACCATTGTACGAGCCTTCACGAAGCGTTTCCACGGCGTCATCTTTGCAAGAAGGCGGGAATGTGGATTGGGATTCATGGATTTGGGGGTTGCCGATACTGGAGCAGACGAGCCGGCGATGCTTAAGGATGGAGACTTAAATAGACCCAGATATTTTCATCGCAAACAGTTCCTAGAAAACAACTGTCTGTGATGTTGTACATATTTTTTATTAGCTGTGAAAGACGAATTTGGAGTAAAGTGGCAACTGATGGTGTTTCAAATGAATGAGAAATTTTGTAGTTCTAATACAACTGTCATGTCAAATTTTGGAAAATTTTAGGGGTAATTTGACCTTTTAAGACATTTAAGTGATTTTCTAGCAGTGAGGAATTAGGAGGAAGTATTTTTTGGCTTGTAATAACAAGGAACCTGCTTGCGTAATGCAATGACCCTGGTGGGTCCCTACTGTCAGCCTCTCCATGTTCAGTCATCTCCTGATTCCTCTTGGTTGTTGACCATGTGTTTTTGCGGGGAGGTTGTTGACCATGTTGACAACGCCAGACGGCGGTGGGCACAGCGAGTGAACCAAGGCGGGGAACGACGGTGAGGCCTCGGACGGGAACGAACAGCAGCCGTGGAAGATGCGTCAGTGTAGTGGCAGGTGGAGGGGAGTACGAGGGCAACAACATGCAACTCAAGCTTACAAATGGTACAAAAAGCCCAAGGATTAATTGTTCATCAAATTATTAGACAAAACCCAGATTGAACATGGCTGTAACATCTAACCCAACCACTCTTTTTCGCAGTCACAAACAAATGGATCGGTCTGATCCATAAAATCAACATCCTGTGCAAAAAAATTATTTCAGGATGACTACAACTTGTTGTAAATAGAAGCCGAGCACGTTTAGAAGCCCATTTGCCCACCTGAAACTTATTTTTTTGCTATCCAACGTGTCCGTCCGTGAGAAATCTCTTGCAGTAAAATTAAGCCTCATGGACAATAGTAACCTCGCATTCAACAGGAAGAATGTGACAAATCTTCTATTTGCCTAGTTGGATGCATATCCTTCCATCATTATTGTTCTCAAATGAATGTCATGAGAACTAAGAAAATCTCGGTGCTTATTACACCACCGATTGGTTATACACTTTTTTCCATGTGGTAACACTTCCTAAGTAGACATGAAGATTGAAAACAGTAAAGGTCTGAACAAAGAGTATGTCGAAAGAGCGACAGTTGAACGATTAATTCTAGTACAATATATACGGGCTTTCAGTGTGCATGCAATCATCACCTCTGTATGTAAATTCTCCAGAGATGGAAAGCATCGCAGCAAGCCAATAATTATGTTTAGATCAAAACTAAACATTCCGATATATAAGATCTTGACAGAATCCAGCACCATTGATAGGCTATCCATGGACGAACTCTTCATTGAGCATATAACATAATATTAGTACCCAAAGTGTACTCCAAGATGATATATAACTTATGTGCATAAATAAAAAATGCAGCTTATGATTACAAATGTGTAGATGATAATATACGGTACCTGAATAAGTGTGGAGCCAAACACCAACTTGTTGTGATCATCAAACGAATCAAGAATTACACCCAAGGTCTCCAGTTTGGACACAGAGATGATAGTTATTTGCAAAGGTGTATAACAATTATGAAGGAGCAACCTTTGAAGTGAAGGGGCATCTTCGATGATGAGCTGTTGTCCTTAGAAACAAATTCCAATGCTTTTCAGGTGAGGCGACTTTCTTTTGAGACAACTGATAGGGATTTCTATTCCCAAAACAATCAGCAAGCGCTCCAGGGCAGGGCAACTGGAGTTGATGATGCTGTGCAGTGAGGCCTCCAATAGATAAACCAGCACAAGTGAAAAAAAATAGAAGTGAGAGTCGAAGCATTTGTACCAGATCGTATGGTCGATGGCACCGGGGCAAAGGTGGCAGTGTGGAGAGAGGAGGAAAACTGCGAGATGGACAACGGTGGTGTGGGAACGAATTCTTGGCGTGTTCGTGGTATGAAACTTTCGTGGTAATGATAGAACTCAAACTGCTGGAGTTTTCCGAATTCAGGGGATGTCAGCCAAGCGTCCACCGTGCCGGGTATGGACAGCAGGTAGCATGTCGGGATGTAGAGGCGTTGAACGGGGCCCTGCTGGTGAGAGAAGATGATGGCTCTGAGGAGATCAAATTCCAGAAGGATAGATATCTGACGACAGTCGAGATTGAGGGGCGCGGTGCGCCATAGAGGGCCCCACCGAGTTGAAAGGACTTGTGTGTGGCAGCAATCCTTGGTGGGGAGAAGCGAGATGATCTCCTCAAGGATGATGTCCGGGAGATCACTGATGCGGTCCACCGGAGATTCTACTGGTTCCTCAGATCTGGGTGGGTGGGGGGAGGCTCGCCGCTTCTCCCCGCGCTGCCGGGTGCGGGATCTACAACCAGCATTGCCGCTGGTGGGAGCCTCATCTTCTTGGCGTTGGGGCCAGCCGACTCCATTTTCCTTGTGGGCGTCGCCCCAGGCTCATGGGTTTGGGCAGAGTAGCCAGAGACGAGCCTAGTGGCAGTGCAAGTGGGGAAGAAGGAGGGTTGGGGTTTTCTGTAGGAGTGGAAGAATAGGAGCAGGCGTTTTCTGTACTAGTGAGGAAGAAGGTGAGCGGGGGTTTTCTGGACGAGTGAGGAAGAGGGGGGGCGGGGGGAATTGGGGGGAAACGGAAGAGGGAGAATCCAGCGAGTTGTAGTATAAATGGAAGCGAGGAGGAAGGATGGTTTTCCTGGGATCACACCCACTTCAAGAAATATGGGCTTCTCCTCGCAAAAAACAAAACAAATGGGCTTTAAGATGGATAGGCTTTTGTATCGGCCAGTCGGCTGCCCGTGTTTCGTACTGGAAGGCCTTGTGCTAGAGGCAGCCCGAGACACTCTCCAGCTTATTGCCCATCCGAAAGAAAAAAAGAGAGGCCTCCAGCTTATGGCTACTCATCGGTAACCTTTTTCAACTTGGCATCCACCAAATTAGAGGATGAGGTACTGGATGCAGACACTCACACTGGTCGCGTAGCGCGGCAAAGTGAGGTGTCAATTAACAGGCCTACAATATAGTTACTAGATTGTGAAGGTTCACAGGCTAGTCAACATTTACATTAAACTAAGCTTTAGAAGATACGGTATGCATACTAACATTCAGAAGAACAAAAGTTCAGCATGTTTATGCATCTCAATGATTCACCATACTATAACCAATACAATGTTGTGAGAAGGTGTGGAAATAAAGAAAATCGGTCGATGCTTCTCTGAGCAAAGGGCCTCCCTGCACCCGCATTAATTTCCTTAATTTCCTGGGCATGCTTGTTTCTTCTCAATGTTGCGAGCACTTTGAGCATGTTGGCAACTCCACATCTAGCTAGCTGCCTCATCTTGCAATTGATCCTGACACATTTGCAGCAAACACATGAGGCAATAGAGATGACTCAACATGAGTCCATATTGTGCAGTTCCCCTGAAATCATCTTCATTGTCCTGAATATGAAAAGATAGGAAAACAATAGCTATACTTAAACGGTGTTGCAAAACAGTAGCACATATCAATAGCTCGGCATGACAAAATATGATCATCTGGATGAAGGGGATACTGACCTGCCTGAGGAAGACTATATATAATTTCATAAGTCCTTGGTTGATTTCCACCTTCGGCTGCACTACTTGTTTGCTACTCCACACATGATAGGGTCGTTCCGCACTACAATCAGCAAGTCAACGTATGAATAAGCTTATTTCATCTTGCGGTGGTGATTGTACCTAGTTACGAATGTAGGAATACCTCGAGCACCATGATGTTAGCTGACGGCAGGTAGATGCAGCCATATAAGTTTTGTGCGGTGCTACCAAAATTGAGGTTTGTATCCCTTCCTGTTATGAGAATTCTTCTTGAAGTTGGTAGAATGTGACGCCTTTTTCTTTGTATCAAACTTGCCTTTCCCCTGAGATTTGTTCTTGTTGTTTTGGGGCTGGTTGGGCTGGAAGTTCTTCTCGTGTACCATGTGGGCACTAGAAGCTCCCTCAGCGACCCAGGCACATGTGTCTTTTGCTCTCGCCTTCTCTTCAAAATGAAGAGTGCTAATGAGATCCGAAATGGAAAACTCATGTCTCTTGTTTTTCAGAGAAGTAGCAAAATCGTTCCACGAAGGTGGAAGCTTGGCATTGATGGTCCCAGCAACAAATTTGTCCGGAACACACACTTGAAGTACTCAAGTTCCTTAGCGAGTGGTTGTATCTCATGAGTCTGTTGAACAATAGAGCGCTCATCAGTCATCTTGTAGTCGCAGAATTGCTCCATGACGTACAGCTCGTTGCCAGCACCCGAGGCCCCAAACGTGGCCTCGAGCCCAACCCACATGTTTTTGCCGCTGTCAAATGACATATATGAATCCACAATGGAATCGTAAAGAACACTCAGCAGGGCGGCATTGAAGAGGGTTTGCATGTTCTCAAAAGCTTCCTGCTGTGTAGGATTAAGATCGCCCTCAGGCTTACCCTTAGTGGCGTCATAGCAGTACATGATCTGAAACCAATATACCGCTCTTGTGCGGCACCTTTTATATTGTACCCCCTTAAAAGTAGGCGGCTTCAAAAGCGCAGCAAAACCACTCGGAGTAAATTGCCTATAATCAAGTTTTTGGATTGGATTGTTGAATATATGAGCAATTTACTATGAGATGTAATCTGAATCAATAGTAAATAGATCACGACGACAATTGCAAAGATCAAAGTAATGATGCGCACTAAACCGGGAGGACGGAATCACATACTGTACAGCGGGAGCAGAACCACTGTGGTTGATGTTGTCACTCATGTTGTTTATGAAGAGGTTACCGAGGTCGGGGAAGAAGGCTGTCATTGAGGAAGTCGTCGCTGACAGTAGCCACAAGAGTGTGCTCCCCAAAAACCTGATCTCCCCTCTTCCGTACAGGATCATGAAAGGTGGGGTTCGGAGGACTGCTTTCCCTTCTCACGGTGCATGCCGGAAGGAGGGATGGAGAAGAATTACGTGGCGGTGCTAAGATCTGGAATGGTGCGAAACCATATGATACAGCAGCGGCTAGGTTAGAGCATGTCAGGTCGGTCGTGCGAGTAAGACTAAGTAGTATAATTGTAGGCCTTTGGCCCAAACCTCACGTCCAAGTCAATAATAGCCCCACTATCCAAAAGAATCAGAAACGGCTGAGTAACTAAGGCGTCTGTTAATTATTAATTAATGACTTTGTAAATTTTCCGACTCACACCACACTTAGAGCATGGTTAATAGTATAGCCAACATCCGGCTATATGAAGTTGACACATCATCTAGAACCAACCTAATACGGAGCCTGGTTACAATAGTTAGTCCCTTTAGTATAATACTATATCATAAATAATGGCTCCACCTTTTGTCTCACAAAGTATGTGTAGTCTGAAATGCCGGGCATGCAGCGGGCGGTGCCCTCGGTCGGCGCACCGCTTCAATGGCAGAAGCAGTGAGAGGTCGCGTCGCCCTGACTTGCCATCAATGTGGAGTCGGCGGGCTTAGCTGGCGCTGGGCGGGAAGGTTTCGATTTTTGATTCAGTTGATGTGCTGCTACCGTCCAATATTCACATGTGGTTGTTTCTAGAATAAAAAAAAGGAGGTACTCCTACTTATGTTACTCCCACTATGGCTAGCCTTGTACTTGGCTCTTTGTCTCTTCCGAAAGTCGAACAATAATGGTTGTACTACAGTAGTACTACTGGCAATCTGACACCAAATGAACTGCTGCACGTCCACGCTTGTAAGAAAAAGTTTCTCCTCGTGCTGAGAGCCACCGCACACACGTTGGCGAGGGAGAAGGTGTAGTAAGCAAGCTTCTCATCGTTCTGCGGGTTGACGGCACACATCAAAGTTATTTAGTACGTACTCTCTCCAAAAAAGGGCTGACCATGTCATGGCTACCATCCCGTGATCCGTCGTTAAGTACGTGCACTATTCACGTTCCATCAAGGAGAAAAAATATTGCGCATAGGAGTAGGTGCCATCGAAGTGCACGACTCACTTACGCACTGCTTATTTGATTATCTCCATTTTCTTGCATGACACGTGCACCTTGATGCTAGATGTCTCGTGTGTTGGCAAAAGGATGAACAAAGCTCACGTAAAAAAAGAGTGGAAGAACATAGATTCTCGACGACCGAGAAGGAGCAAGGAACCTCGCGGTGGAGCATCTGCAAGGAACCTTGCACGTTTTCCCCTGTTTTTTGCCGCCCACCCGCCTATAAAGAAATAAAAGAACATGAACTCTTCGCTAATGACTAGAGACGATACATCAGGATGCTAAGTTGAAGATATTTTATTAGTTTATATTGATAACCACACAAGAAGCCATGCATGTACAGGACGCATGCAGCCAGGCATGTACACATGCCAACACACTAACTCATGCACAAATGCACACAACATGGAGCACACAACGCACGTACACCACACATGCATGCACACACACTCGACCACAAAATGCACGTGTATAACACATGCATGCGCACACACTTGGCTGCATGGAGGCGTGCGCCATCTGCGGTGACGTCCTGTTCGTCGTGCTATGGCGAAGCTCGCACACGACAGCGCCTATGCATCGCTTGCAGCACCTCTTTGCCGTCGTTGCTCAACGACTAGCCGGAGACGAAGATGATCGCAGCCTCGACCTTAGAGCTAGCACCGATGGAAAAGCACGCACGCTGCACGCACACGAGCACGTATGGAGTGCCCACGACGTGGTGCGTCCCCAGTCGCCTCTACTCCTTCTACGCACGTTGTCTATGAAGGCGTATGCATGCCTAATGATGATGTGGGTAAGATATTCTAGGACTCAGATGATGACGAGGAGGGTGTCTCCAATAGCGTTCCTCGGCTCGCACCTCTTGCATCACGGTGGTCGAGCTTGGAGTCATTCAACTAGTACATGTGGCATCTCAGATCTGGACACAAGGTGACGTGCACCGTCAAGGGGGTCAGGGCGGACGCAACCTCTCACTGCATCCGCCATGTGAAGCGGCGCGCCGGCCCAGGGCGCCGCCCGCTGCACTCCCAGCAGTACCCGCCTCCTCGCCGCATTCAAAAACCTACATTTACTAGTATGTATACACGTGCAAGGCACGTCTTAATATAACTGTTCCGTGCAACACATGAGCACCTTACTATAGATTAGTACGACCAAAAGTTGAACTAACATTATATATAATACGATAAATGCTGATGCATATCACCTAAAATTATATCATTGAAAACTATGTTCAAATACCAATCCAACGATATAGTTTTTGTTGACATGCACTAACATTTTGTCAGTTAAATCTTCAGTCAAATTCAACAGGGGACTAATAAACCACGACCGATGTAGTACTAGTGTAGAGGGCGGCGCTGCACACGAGTCTCGTGGAAGTAAAGCCGTCATATCACAAAACCCATCCACTAATAAGTGACCTAGTAAAAGAAATGGACAAGCAACCATCACATCCCTCCGTCTTGATTGTTCTAGAACACAGGTGAGGTAGCAACAGTGTACTGTTCATGTGAATCCTACTGATATTGGCCATTGGATTTAGAAGATCAACGATTATGATTGATGTTCTTAGTACTACTTAAAATTGGTACAATATATAGTAGTATAGATATAGATATAGAAACTCACGTGGAATGTGAGAAACCAACTCCGGCCACACACGTCCGTTCAGGAGTAGGACGCCGGCCAAGCTCCTCCTTCCACCAGTTTGTCCACTCTTTTTGCGGCATCTGACGAGCAGGAAGAGCAGTTTTCCGGCATAAAAGCCGTCTGGGTGGCCCGCCGAGCCCAGCAGCTCGCTTCTCCACCTACCTAGCCTAGCCCGTCAGAGGTAGTTACTGCACTAAGCCAGCGCATGGTTCCACAGCTGGCCTCTCCAATACAGCTCGAGGAAGAGTACCGACTTGCTCCACGCCGGCTTGTTGGGGAGCACGGCGGCACAGGCATCGTCGCTGCCCTCGACGCCGCCGCGTCGTACAACGCCTCCAGTGTCTGTGACTACGCCATCCGCCATTGACACACGCGTAGCCGTGACATGCAGGCAGAGAAATAAGCCGACGCGGATGTCAACGAGGTGATGCGGCTACGCGGATGTGGACGAGGTGACGGATAGCACGTCCCCGCCCGCCGCTATTATCGAGGAAAAGTAGAACACGGGAGGCCGCCACCGATTGTATCCCATGAAGGCCACCGCCGAGGCGACGCCGGCGAATACAACTGGTGTCTTGCTCGATTCTTCTTCTGCCGGATGCTGGAGGAGGAAAAAGAGATCGGGCGGCGACCATTTAGATTAGGTATTTTAATTCTACCTGGCTGGTTGTAATGGGAGTATTGTAGGTAGTATCATGCATGCCAACGACTCCCTCCGTTCCAAAATATAGGAGTATTATAAGAGCATGGTTAATAGTATAACCAGCTGATGGCTACATGACACTGCCACATCATTTATAGCCAACCTTGTAGCCTTCAAGTATAATACTCCCTCCGTCTAGGTGTCATTTTACGAAAACCAAATAATTCCAAAATACTTAGGCGCGGTGCATTATCTTCTACCTCATTTCTTGTTTCTTGACATATCAACCAAAGAGGTGTGGGTGTGCATGCTTTTAATGACTTGAGACTAGCAAACACGACATGTAGTGGTTAGTGTCGGTGTCAAAACCGGCGGATCTCGGGTAGGGTGTCCCGAACTATGTGTCTAAGGTCGATGGTAACAGGAGACAAGGGACATGGTGTTTACCCAGGTTCAGGCCCTCTCTATGGAGGTAATACCCTACGTCCTGCTTGATTGATATTGATGAATATGAGTATTACAAGAGTTGATCTACCTCAAGATCGTAATGGCTAAACCCTAGAGGTCTAGCTTGTATGGCTATGATAATGAGTATCCTATCCGTACTAAGTCCTCTGGTTTATATAGACACCGGGAGGATCTAGTGTTACATAAGGTCGGTTACAAAGAAAGGAATCTACATATTAGACGCCAAGCTTGCCTTCCATGCCAAGGAGAGTCCCATCCGGACACGGATGCAGTCTTCGGTCTTCCTATCTTCACAACCCGTCAGTTCGGCCCATGGCTAACATACCGGACACCCGAGGACCCCTTAGTCTAGGACTCCCTCGGTAGCCCCCGAACCAGGCTTCAATGACGAGGTGTTCGGCGTAGACTGTCTTAGACATTGCAAGGCGGGTTCCTCCTCGAATGTGTTCCAAGTAATGTGTTTGGCTTTCAATTAAATGCTGCACCCCTCGGCTTCTGTGCATTTATGACTTCATCCTCCACGTGTCAGGCAAATGTGGATGGTCATGGTATTTTTTGCAAATAACACCCTAGCCCTGCAAGAAAGAATGTCTATTTAAAGGGATTGGATCTCAGATCCTTTCGACATCACGTCGAGAAAATCCTTAGATACTACTAGGCGAAACTATTCCAACATGGCCAATATTCCCAGCTCCTCTTACCATTCCAACCTAGAGAGAGGCGAGTGGAAGAGGTGCTCCATGCCCCACAGCCAATTGGTGAAGCTGGAAACGCAGGGATTTCTCCCTCCTGCAGATCTTGTCCCTGTTCGAGCAGGACTGGCCTCCTTCAACGGCAAAACCCAGGCGGAGGATTTCCCCAATCCGTCTGTGGGAGAACGAGTGTGCTTCGTCCCCTATCTGCTGAGGGGCGTGGGATTTCCAATTCACCCATTCCTCTGAGGGCTTCTGGAGTACCACAGCCTCCAGCTGCATAATTTTACCCTGACCTCCATCCTGCACATCGTGAGTTATGTCGCTTTATGCGAAGTATTCCTGGGTTGCGAGGCCCATTTCGATTTGTGGAGAAGATTGTTATGCCTCGTCCCCCGCAATCAAGGTGGGTTAATTTTTTAAGTAGGAGGAGCCGAAGTGTGGTGCATCGCCTGGACCAGATACCTGTCTGGCACACCGAAGAAAGCCCCCGAAGAGTGGCCTTCCGAATGGTTCTACATCGACGATGTTGCTCTACCCGACCCCGTCCGCATGGGCCTCCCCGTGTTTTCAAATGCTCCGCTGAAGAAACGCCATAGCTGGCGTCCTCCGAGCCTCGAGGAAGAGGATAGTGCAGAGATCAGCCAGCTGCTGGGCAAGATTAAGACGCTTGCCTAGTCCGGATTGTCAATAGCCGAGGTGATGGCGATTTCGATAACGTGGGGGGTCCAGCCACTTCAATACAGAGGGCTGCCAATGTGGCATTATAACAGAGAAGACGATGCCTCACGCTATGGACGAAAGGGCCCGAAGACTCCTTCCGCCCTAGCCAAAATACTGGTCGAGCTGTATAAAGGGGAGAAGGAGGAGTTCACCCGTCTCCAAATTCGAGACGGGTTTTCCATTTATAATCCTCCCAGCTGGGTAAGGTTCAGCTCCACTATTTTATTCTTGTCCCTGAATCATTCTTGACAGGCAGCATCTTATCTTGCTCATAACAGGAATGGCGAAAGGCTGTCGAGGGGATCCATGAGCCTGCCCCTCAGCCAGAGAATCGCAACCGGGATCTCGACCCCGGATATGAGGAAAATCCGAACATATTTGTGGGGCTTGAGGATGGACTATTCTATCAGATGAGCTACGACGGTACATATGTACTCATTATCGCCGATTACCCCGGCCTCCTTCCTGCTTCACGTGTAAGTAATCCAAAGACACCTTATGCAAAAGAGTTTTCTCATTCGTCCTTACCCACCGCATTGTCCTGTACTTAGAAGGGGAAGCGTTCGGCGTGCCATGCTGCCCCGAGAGCATCTCCGAAGAGAGCGTCCCCCATACTAGGCAAGCCTTCTAAGAGGAAGGAAAACGAAGATACGACTGATCCTTCATCAAAGAGGTATGAATTTGCAAGTATGCACCTTTGCAGTCACATCCAACTGTGACCTTTCCATTTACCCTGTATCAGGAAAAAGGTGTGCCGGACTATATCCGGGGGTCCGGCAGGTCATACTTCCCGCAGCCAGGATTCAAATCCTGCTGTGAAGACGGGGGCTGATGCGGGGGTGACGCCGGACTGTCCTCCAGCCGAGGACTCGGATGATGTATCCGTCACCAACTCGGAAGTGGAGAGCGCCATGAATCATCGGTGCCGCATGGCCGTTTTGCGAGACCCTGGCTTTTCGGAAGAGTCATTTAACACCTTCAGCTCGACTGATGCATATATCCGAGCTGCTCGAGATGGGCTTAATAGAGCCACAAAACAACATTTAAAAGATGTGCAGGTAAGTTTGTTTTGTCTGACTATGATAACCATATGCTAGTAGCCCCCGAGACTTAAAGTAGTTGAAACAACTGATTTAAGGATCAATGTACAACCAGGTGCTTACGGAGAAGAACACCCTGTTAACTCAGGAACTAGAAAAGTGTCGGAGGCAGCTGTCTGCTGCCAATGCCGAACTGGAAAAATCGAAGAAGGCATCCCTTAGTAATGTTTCCCTCCATCGAGAAATCATAATTGTATACTAACAATGCTGATCTGGTTGCTTATCTTTGTATTGGATCGTTAGACCAACTACGAGAGCAGCTGGACGCCGCTTGAAGCGAAGAACACGGAGCCAAAAAACTACTAGCAGTGGGCGAGCATGTGTTAACAAAAGTCGTTTAGGAGAAAAAGAAGCTCCAGGATTCGAACACCAAACTGGGCGAAGAACTGAAAGATGTGCAAGCTCAGCTAGCTGACTCTGTGAAGGAGAACAAAAAACTGCGAGGTGGCATATTCAGTATGTGGTCGCATTTATCTTATAATAGTTTGGAAGTAAAAGTAGCTAATATAGCGGTGATTGCAGGTATATTAACGGGCCGTCCCAAAGAGGAGGTGTCCGGATCATCAAGTGATCTTCTGCAAGGGCTATCGCAGTTGCACGAACAAGCTCAGCAGGCAATGTGGAGTGTATCCAAGGCCTTATGGCCATCCGACTCCCCTTTAGGGACTATGGAGAAGCTTGTAGAGCTATTCAAGGGAGCACGGCGGTGTATCCGACTGGAAGACATTGGCCTGCCGAGAGGGTGCGCGAGAAGCCTAGGCCATGATAAAAACACGATATACCAAGCTGGATCTGAATCACATGGCCTGAGTCGGACCGCTAGGGTCAAATGGGGAAGAAATTCTTGTTAGTTTAGTATATGCACTACAAAAAAGACACATCTGTGACATTTTGGGCCGAACGAATTTTTTTTCTGTCACACATATGACACTTCTATGACGATAATTATGACAAAACCCGGTATCATCATAGATGTGGTGGGATCCTACTTCTATGACACAAAATCATGACAGAAAATGGGCTTTTCGTCCTGGGCGGGACGGAGACGCAGCTGCATGACATTCTTTGGGCCATCCATGATGGAAAAAACTGTGGTAGAAGCGAGGGCGAGGAAAATTTCGGGGAGTTCCCGGTTACGGTGGGAGGTCGGGGGCCGAACGATGCGCGTTTCTCTTGTACACGTACGCACGTGTGTCCGAGGCGTTGGCTCTAACTGAACCCGAGCGAGGCGTTGGGCTCTAACTGAACCCGAGTGATTGCACTACAGGCTACGCGTTACTGAACCCGAGCGATCGATCGATGGCTGTTAATTGAACCCGATTGAGCGATTCCTTCGCTACTGCTGCTAACTGAAGCCGATCGATGATGCCTCTGGATGAA
>NC_057794.1:69681546-69692181 GCF_018294505.1 Triticum aestivum | reverse complement strand
TGGATGAACAGGACCCCGATCGATCGACCCGGTTGGGGCTAGATGAACAGGACCACCCCGTGGAGGGCAGGATGAATAGTAGACAATGGAGGGCAGGATGAACAGTAGCCCGTGGAGGGGTAGTTGAACAGGAGCCCGTGGAGAGGGCTGGTTGAAAAGTAGCCGGTGGAGTAGCGCACGGTGGAGGCTGCTTGAACAGGAGCCCATGGATGAACAGTCGCAGGTGGAGGCTGGAGGAGGTCGACGGTGGATGAACAGTAGCTCGTGGAGGCTGGAGGGGGTTGACGGTGGAGATGAACAGTATCCCATGGAGTCCCGTTTTGCGGTACGCCACACCCCTCCCGATGAACAGGACCCCCATTTCAACCGTAGGAGGTCCGTTTCGTCCGTTTTGCGGTACGCCACACCCCTCTCAATGAACAGGACCCCGTTTCGACCGTAGGAGGTCCATTTCCTCTGTTTTGCGGTATGCCAGACCACTCCCGATCAACAGGACCCCGTTTCAAACGTAAGAGGTCCGTTTCCTCCATTGTGCGGTACGGCAGGCCTCGTTTCCAACGCCTGTTCCGTCCAAGCCCTCCCGATGAACACGACCACGCATTCCGTTCCGACCCAGCCGGTTGGCTCCCACGCGTTCCGTTGCCTCCCGATGAACACGACGCATTCCGTTGCCTCCCCATGAACACGACGCATTTCGTTGCCTCCCCATGAACACGACGCATTCCGTTGCCTCCCCATGAACACGACGCATTTTGTTGCCTCCCCATGAACACGACGCATTCCGTTGCCTCCCCATGAACACGATGACGACGCTGTTTCTCCGTTCCGACCCAGCCATGTCAACGAGCCATCCCGTACGTATGCGCGAGTAGGCGTTCGAGACCCCGCCCGTATGTACACATACGTGGCCGTATTTTCTTTCTTGCACCCTGGCCGCCTCTACTACTACACGTGCACGCCTCTACATCCACCAGTATATATGTACGTACACGTTCGCGACCAGAATGACAATGCTACGTACGCTTCGACCAGGTGGGTCCCGACTGTCAGACACTTCCTTGCGTGCGAAGATGTACCTGGTGGGTCCCAGCAGTCAGGGGGTGAAACATGGTGGCCCGTCCGGTGGGTCCCCGCTGTCAGGTGGAGGAATAATTATTTTGCGCGTAATAAGGAGGCACTTCCTTGCTGTGGTCGTGGACCCAGCTGTCAGCCTCTCCATGTACAGTCCACGTCCGATGGAAGCCGTTCCTTGACCATGTTGACCACGCTGCGCTGAGAGCACCAGGGCGGTGGACGACGGCGAGGCCTTGGAAGGGGACGACGCGGAGCCGGGGAAGACGCAGTGGATGCCTACTCGTAGAGGAGTATGAGGGCACTGGTTCGCTGTGGTGTGAGGCTGCCGTCGCTGTAGACTAACAGGGGGTGTGGGTGAGTAGAGGGATGGCCTGGCCAGCAGTGGGAGTAGTAGGGGGCGGTGAGGCCTCCGCCGCATCGTAGCCGGCCACGGGAGGCAGGAGCACGAGGCACGACCGGCGCTGGTTTGGGCGGCTGGAGCAAGAAGACCAGAGGTTGAAGAAGCACTACGGCCATTGGATGGACATCATATGGTCACTGGAGCTAGAATCGTGCATATTGACTAAGTTGACAAAGCCCTCCGTCCCCGTCAACTTAGTAGGCCCACAAGTCAGCCTGCCACTATACTGGGTCCCAGCTAACAGGGGGAGTATTCATTTTTTTTGTGCGTAATAAGGAGGCACTTCCTTGTGTGCAAAAATATAGCTGGTGGGTCCGAGCTGTCAGCGGCGGTAACATTTTTTTCGCGAAATACAGAGGCCCTTTCGGTGGGTCCCTGTTGTCAGGTGGAGGAATCATTATTTTGCGCGTAATAAGGAGGCATTTCCTTGCGTGCGACCGTGGACCTAGCTGTCGGCCTCTCCATGTACATTCCACTTCAGATGCATGTCGGTCGTTGACGACGTTGACCAGGCCGCGCCGAGAGCACCAGGGCGATGGACGACGGCGAGGCCTAGGAAGGGAACAACATGGAGGCAGGGAAGACTCGGCAGTTGTTTCCCACGTGGAGGGGAGTATGACTGTACGAGGGTTTACTGGTTTGTCTGCCGTCGCCGGAGAATAACAGCAGGTGTGGGTGAGTAGAGGGATAGCTAGGCCAGCGATGGGAGTACGGTGGGGTGGTGAGGCCTGCGCGGCAGCACAGCCGGCCGTGGGGAGGAGGGAGCAGGCAGTCCCACCGGCGCTTGTTTGAGCGGCTTGAGCAGGAAGAGCATAGATTGAAGAAGCACAACGGCCATTGGATGGACATCCAACAGTCACTGCTTGTGCGTCAACCTTTTTTTAGGAAAGCCTCAAATCTGTGGAAAACAACATATAGCCCATCTGCCATTATTTCTAATAATTTTCAGCTCATTTGCTAATTCTTAAGGTTTTTTTGGAGCCCATATTCTTTTTGTTAGCATTACAACCCAAATTGTGGCCATGGTTAAAAAATTATACGAAATTTTGCATATTTCGGTGCGGTCCGAACTGTTTTTAATCCCGAAATTTCGACTCACATTCAAACTGATTTTAAAAATAAATGTATATCAATATAAAATCCAACAAATTCTCCACGCATAAAAATTAATGTAATTTAAAATATTGAAATGAAAAAAAGATATTTGAAACTAATTGCCGGTTTGATGTGTTTTAAAAATGTACATCCCATTTCTCATTACTGATGGGCCATTTTCTCAGCCAACCGAATGAAAGCTCTCCTCGTCTTGAAAGATTTACAGCCCAACAGGCCTGATAAAGTGACTTACTTGGCAAATCACAAAATAACTGGGCTATGGCCATGGACCCAGCTGTTAGCCTCTCCACGTACATTACTCTTCCGATGGAAGTCGTTCCTTGACCATGTTGACCATGCCGCGTGGAGAGCACCACGGCGGTGGACGACGGCGAGGCCTAGGAAGGGGACGACGCGAAGCCGGGGAAGACGCAGGAGTGGAAGCCCGCACGGAGAGGAGTACGAGGGTTCACTGGTTCGGCTGCGTTGTGAGGCTGCCGTCGCCGCAGGGCCTGGCCAGCGATGGGAATAGTAGGGGGCAGTGAGGCCTCCGCGGCAGCACAGCCGGCCATGGGAGGCAGGAGCATGCGGCACGATCGGTGCTGCTTTGGGCGGCTGGAGCAAGAAGACCAGAGGTTCAAGAAGCACTACGGCCGTTGGATGGACATCGTATGGTCACTGGAGCTAGAATCGTTCATATTGACTAAGTTGACAAAGCCCTCCGTCCCCGTCAAGTTTGTTAGCCCACAAGTCATCCTCCCACTATGGTGGGTCCCAGCTAGCAGGGGGTATTCATTTTTTGTGTGTAATAAGGAGGTACTTCCTTGCGTGCAAAGATATAGCTGGTGGGTCCGACATGTCGGCGGGGGGAACGTTTTTTCGCGAAATACAGAGGCCCTTCCGGTGGGTCCCATCTGTCAGGTGGAGGAATCATTATTTTGCGCGTATAGTCCACGGCCGATGGATGTCGTTCGCTGACCAAGTTGACCAGGCCGCGCCAAGAGCACCATGGCGGTGGACGACGGCGAGGCCTAGGAAGGGAACAACACGGAGCCGGGGAAGACTCGGCAATGGCTGCCCATGCGGTGGGTAGTACGAGGGTTTACTGGTCCGGCTGTCGTCACCGGAAAATAACAGGAGGTGTGGGTGAGTAGAGGAATGGCCTGGCCAGCAATGAAGTAGGGTGGGGCGGTGCGGCCTGTGCGGCAGCACAGCCGGCCATGGGAGGCGGGAGCAGGCAGTCCCACCAGAGCTGGTTTGGGTGGCTGGAGCAAGAAGATCAGAAATTTAAGAAGCAGCATGGCTGTTGGATTAACATCCAACGGTCACTGCTGCTAGAATTGTTTGTGGACTAAGTTGACAAAGCCAAGGTACACGTCAACCTAGTAGACCCACAAGTCAGCCTCCAAATCTGTCCCAAATAGCATACAACCCGAAATTTCTAGCCAGATTCAAATCAATTTTAAATCTAAGTATACCTTAATTTAAATTCAATGAAATTTTACCCGCACAAAAACAGTAAAATTTAAAATATCAAAATCCGAAAGAAAACAGTATTTTGGAACTAATTGTCTGTTTGCTGTATTTTTTCATTTTACAGCCCATTTATTATTACTTATAGCCCATTTCTTATTACTTATAGCCCATTTTCTGGGCAAAATGCATCCCTCCTTGTCTTGAAAGATTTCCGGCCCAGCAGGGCGTTGAAAAGCAAGTAGGCCTACATTGGTTATTCTGAAAAAAACTAAATAGCTGCCTAGAAATTTTTAGAAAGAAAAAAAACAAACTGGGCTGGTCATGTGCTAAACATATGAAATAAAAACTTGGGCTAGACGGGCCACGGGTCCCGCACAACCCAGTTGATACCCTTCTCCGTCCCGAAAAAACAAAATTACTGCGCGCGCTGCTGGGTCCCTACTGTCATCCTCACCATGTACAGTCATCTCCTTATTCCCCTCGGTTGTTGACCATGTTGACAACACTGGAGGGCGGCGCCACGGCGAGCGAACCAAGGCGGAGGACAATGGTGAGGCCTCGGACGTGAATGAACAGGAGCCGGGGCAGATCACAGCCAGCCGTGGGAGGCGGGAGCAGGCGGTCCCGCCGGCGCTGGTTTGGCTTTGGCGGCTAGAGGAAGAAGAGACTGAAGAAACACGACACACATTGAATGTCAATCCAACGGTCAAGGTTGGCACAATCGTTTGTTAACTAAGCAGACACCAAGTAGCATACTTTTTTATATATAGGAAGAAAACCGCGAGGAAAATGTGTTCGTCTGCCGTCCTCCTCACAGGGAACGTTCGCCACATAAGTGAGTAGCACCCTTGGTTTTCAACTGGCAGGTCTTGGGTTCGAGTCCCAGGAACTCTCAATTTTGTCCTCCTTCCTTCCTCGCAAAAAAGGGAAAGAAAATCAAAGACTTGGGAAGGCGTACAGAACAAGCTAGTGTACCAGTAAAGAGACATTGCCTAGTTTTAGAAAAAAGAAAGACGTGCTCCTGTAGCTGGTTCGAATCCAAACCTAGACTATGACTATATATGGTGCTATGCTACTCTGCAAGTAATGAAACAGACATATCCAACATTTGCTTCTCCTCTTCTCTACTTACTCTGCCTAGCATCAGAAGCTCTGGCTGTAGCAACCATGTTGGCTGGCTGCTCGTCCACCTGCTCTTCAGCAGGCAACAACCAGATATGTGCCAAATCGCAACCCGTACCATCGCCTGTGGGTCTCATCACACCCTCACCGGCACGCGCACCACAGCCGATTGCTCGTTGCAACCCGCTGCCCGTTGGTGTGGTGCCACTGCTGCAAATCACGCAGAGTCATCCATCGCGTCCCACCACAATCCGCAACCCTGACCGAGTCTTCTACAAATGCCCGAATCATGGGGTAATAATATGTTTAAGTGTTGTTCTGCTGCTTTCAGTTGCTGATTTTTTTAATAGTTCGGTTAATGATCTACCAATTTGATTCGTGCAGAAAAGGGAAGATTCGTGTGATTTGTATTTCTGGGAAGTTGCTGATGTGGGGGAATGCAACTACACTGATTATTTGGTTAGCCGAGGAATCCCAATTCCAGCAGGTTGGGGTGTTGGACAAGTAATTGAAGGAACGGCAGAAGAGGAAGATGCAGAGCAGAAGGTTAAAGATGCAATTCCTGTGATCATGGCCAAGCAACAGCTGTTGAACAGCCTTGACAGCAATGAGGAGATGAAAGAGCTTGTGAAGATAATGGGCAAAATCGATGTGCTCTGTAGGATGATTGTCTCTTTATTTGCAGTGTATGTAGCACTCGTGATGTATTCAGTGGCTACTGCATGAGCACTTTGCTGAAACTAGTAATGAATGAAACCTGTGTAGCAGGCTGGGCGTAGTGTTGTGAACATCTAATGATTTCTATTAACGGAAATCAGGGGGTATCCCCTTTTGCTCATATAAATAAATAAATAGCAGAGGCCCTATCGGGTCAGCCTTGTTCTCATTCGAAGACCTCGAGCAAATTCCAGTCCAACAACAAACTATGTCATCAAATTCAAGTTTCACAGCCAAATATGAGTACAACTAAACAACAATGTCATCATGTTTTAGTTGTCATACAATCACCAAACACAAATCAGCATACATAACAAGTGATGTTCTCATAGCAAAATACTAAACAACATGTTCATCAGGTTTCAGTTGTCATAGCAAACACAATTTCACATAGTAGATAAAAACGTCTTCTGACAGGAAAATACGACAAAAGCAATGTAACCATCATCCGCAGCAGCAGCGTCAACATCTTCGCCATGTGTATCAGTCTGAATCGTAATTCCCCATGGTGTCATCGTCTTCTTCGTCCTCAACGTCCTCGAACGTTGGCTTCTTCTTGATCAACTCTTGTATGTCCATAGCACGACAGGCAATCTATTCGCCGGCGTCATTGACGTGATGGTTCTCAAAGATATTAGGAACATCTGTGTTATCTTGTGCATCAGGAGCAGTGTAAGCATCATCTTGTTATGCAACTTCATTAAACGAATTCCTCTGCTCAAACCTTTGCAATACTCTCCAGTCATCGCTACATGCAAATGTGTCTTCCAAGAAAAATATCTGTGTTGCTTGATTTGCCAAAATAAAAGGCTCGTTGGTCTGGTACGCCGCCTTGACATTGATGGATTTGAAATAATCATCAGCTCTGGGTTTTACGATCCTGGAAAACAGGTTATACCAACGACAGCACAACAGAACCACACTTCGATGATCCTCGAAACTGGAGATATACTGCAACTGAATAATGTCTGTTATGTTAGCATACATTTTAGTTGTGTCTTTGTCATATGTATCCGTGCTCATGATGCCACTGTTTTGTGTCTTCCTGCCTTCGTCTTGTGCAAGGGTGTTGTAGCGCACATATCCAACAACGCAAGATTCATAATGTCTTACCCGAGTATCAGGATCCATTGCTAGTGAGTAAAGGGCATCATCAACTGCCTGCCCATCCTCCCGTATCTTATTAACCTATGGTTAGAAAATAGACAAGCTGATCATCTTATGTACTCAATATATTAAAAAAACTGATAGTGCACTTCAAAAGCTTACATGGTTCTTGAACCATTTCGCAAATCCTGCCATAACCAGTTTGTCAATGTTTCTTGGATTTTGCGGCAGTAACTCCTCTTTGTAGATGCTGCACAACATAGTGATCGTGTCAAACATCTATATATATATATATATATATATATATATATAAGAATGTGATGCAAGTTTAGTAGATTACGATGTATAAGCTGCAGTACTGCACTTACTTGATATAAGGTAGTATCTCAGGATAGTTATTCAACACATACCAAACCATTTTGTCCAAATCTTTAGGTTTGTCCTCTTGTCGACTCTTCCCTGTAACTCGAACAGAATAATCGAAAACATTGAGCCTGGGATTGTCTTCACCCACCTCTTTGCTAAGCTGATCAGATGTTTCAATGTATTTTGAGTAGAATGTCAACGCTTCTATAGCAATGTAGGCCTCTGCAATGGAACCCTCGGGTCTAGCTCTATTCCTAACATAGCCCTTGAAAGTTCCTAGCCGCCTTTCAATAGGGTACATCCATCCATACTGTACTAGACCTCTAAGTAGTACCTCATTAGGTAGATGAATAGCCAAATGCACCATCACATCAAAGAAGGCTGGAGGATATATCTTCTCAAGGTCGCATAGGATAGTTGGTATCTTGTCTCTAAGATGCTCCAAAGCATCTATCCTGATATTCCTACTGCAGAGTTCCCTGAAGAATTGTCACAACTCTGCAACTGCTCTTTATAAGTCAGGGCGGCCCAATCCTCTAAGGATAACAGGTAAAACCCTTTGAAGTAGGACGTGGCAGTCATGAGTTTTCAACCCTTGTACCTTGTCTGCATCTACACTGACTCTCCTTTCAGGGTTGGAAGCAAATCCATGTGGGAATCTCACACGTGATAGGACCTCACAGAATTCTTTTCTTTTTACCTTGTCCAAGACGTACATAGCTGGTGCCATATCCCGTGGTTTACCTTCATCTTGCACCTGCAAATCCTTTCTGATACCCAGGTGTGTCAAATCAATCCTAGATTTCAAGGTATCTTTCGTCTTGCCTTCAATATTAAGAAGTGTGCTGATAATGCTGTCACATATATTTTTCTCGATGTGCATCACATCAAGATTATGCCGCAGATCCAAATCTTTCCAATACTCCAAGTCCCACAAAGTGGACCTGTGGGTAAACAATAATCTCTCTTCTACCCTACCACGCTTCCTTTTCCTGGTACCATTACCAGGATAGTTTCCTGGTGTAATATGCATGACCTTCTCTAATTCCACTTGCAACTCATCGGCGGTGAGCCTCTTTGGTGCATCACGGTTTTCATGCTTTGCATTGAACACATGTCTTCGGTATTTTCTCGGATGTGGCTTGTCCTTGGCAAGGAAACGGCAGTGTCCAATGTAACAGATCTTGCTAAGTATTGCGTATGACAGTGGATTCCTGTCACGGCGAACACATGCATTGTAACCATGTGTCGTTCGCCCTGACATAGTGCCCAAAGCCGGATAATCATGGATGCACCAAATTATAACATCACGCAGAAAGAAATCAGATGGTGGGCTGCTATATAGGTCCCGAGTGAGAACACCCTTCCATAGCTGTTGAAGTTCCTCCACAAGAGGCTCCATGAACGAATCAAAATCCTTTCCAGGACTTTTTGGACCTGGGATGAGCAAGGCCATCATGTAGTTTGATTCTTTGGTGCAGACATTTGGAGGCATGTTGTAAGGGATAACAAGCACTGGCCACATGCTATATGTGGCGCTCTGGTGGCCAAATGGGTTAAATCCATCTGAAGCTAAGCCAAGTATAATGTTTCTCGGGTCAGCAGCAAACTCTTTGTGTTTATCATTGAAGATTTTCCACTCACTACCATGAGATGGATGGCTCATTACACTCCGATCTCTATACTCCTGGCTCCTAGAATGCCACAGTACATCCTCTCTTGTTTCAGCATCATGAAACAACCTCTGCAATCTTGGTGTAATTGGAAAATGTCTCGGAACATTATGAGGAATCCTCTTCACAGCATCGCCATCTTTCCATCTTGATGATTTGCATTTCGGGCATTCACTCAAGTTGGCATAATCCTTCCGAAACAGAACACAATTATTCTTACAAACATGGATCATATCATATCCAATTCCAACTACACAAAGGAAATTCTTCATTTTACTATAGGTGTGTGGCAGCTCAGACGCATCTGGGAAAGATTCGCGGAAAGCAGCCAACATCGCATCGAATGATTTGTTGGTCATCCGCTCAGATGTCTTCACATGAATAAAGGTGACCATAGCTGAGAATACTGACAACTTATTTCCTGGGGTGACAGCAACATTGCATTGTTCCAACATGCGGGCCCACCGTTTTTCTTCTGTAGGTGAAAGTTCATGGAATGCACGAGCATTTCGTAGCATTGTTTCAATGTTGGTCAAACTCACTGGCTCCGCCACCACCACCTCCTCCTCCTCTTCCACCTGAGCATCAGTCAGATCAAGATGGTGATCTGCTGCTTCCACGTAGTCAATAACATTGACGTTCACAGCTTCACCATGATGAACCCACCTAGTATATGTGACCAATATATCATACAAGTGTAGTTGATTTTGCACAATTGACTGCGGTCTTGTAACTGAATTCATACAACTGCTACACAGGCAGAGCACATCTGATTTCGGACCACCATACTCACCTCTCATAAAGGTCATGAACTTTTTAACCCCCTCGACATATGCAGCGGAGAATCTTCGAGCAGAAGTTATCCAAGTCCAGTCCATCTGTTAGACATACAAATTAGTTCTTCTACTAGATATTACAGGAAAAACATATATGCTTTTTTATGAAGTCTAGAAAAAAATACCTAGGTCAATTTCTAAAGCTATGGCAAGATATTTGGACGAGCAGATCTAAGTAACGAAATATATGTAAAGCTAATTCAGCAAACAAATTTGAGTGCCAAATTATGGCAAGCTGTTTCAGCAGTCAATGAGGCCGAGCACACAACCATCGAACTATCGAAGGCCATCGCAGCAACAAAGATCGAGTATAAAACGGTGTAGAGCTATTTCAGCTAACAGATTGGCTACTAGACCATGGCAATCTACATCACAATAAATATATGGCAGGATATTTTAGCAACTAATCGGCCTTGGCATGCCATCTCAGCTAAGCAGATTGAGTGCAGAACAGGGCAAGGAAGCTTCTTAAGCAGAGCATATTGACAGTAAACTACTTCGGCAAACAGTGAGATTAACAGCGTCTATCAGCCAACATTCAGCACTACACCGACATGAACGCGGCCTCAGTCTAGAATGCGCATACCGTGGGAGAAGCTGACCGCCGTGCTTCTCCACACGAACGTCGCCAGCGGTGGCGGCGCTGACCGCCGTGCACCTCCACAAGAACGTAGCCAGAGGTGGCGGTGCGGCTAGAGGACGGCAGTCTACGAGAGCATACTGTGGGAGCGAGAGGATCTCCGAACCGCGGCGCCAACATATCGGTGCG
>NC_057794.1:69645170-69681283 GCF_018294505.1 Triticum aestivum | reverse complement strand
GGAATATTATTGGCTAGTTGGCCGAAGGGCGGTTGAATCAGATTTGGGGGGAATTTTTGGGTGTGGGGGGGGGGAGGATTTTCGCGCGGTGGGCGGGGGAGTTTGGCGCATGGTCGGTTTATCCAAGTGCAGTCCCACGTGTCAGTGAAGAGGCAAGCCGAAGCGCGTTCCGTTTACGTGAGCCGTGTGCAGGACCGAACGTGTGTGGGGTGCAATGCGACCGCGACAGGAGTGATGTGAGTGTACCACATTTTTTCCTTTTAAACTAGGTGCTTTGCCTCCTCAAAAAAAAAATATGTTGCTTCGCCCGATCCATTGATACTACTACTAGTAATCCGGTAATCCCGACTAAAACAGCGCGGCCGGGTCTTTTCCCGCGCGATATGCTGGGAGGTTGGCTTAGTTGGGTTTTTTAGGACGAGTAATGCTACACCTACGTAATCCCAGTTACGTAATTAACGTAATGTGAAACGTGTGAGCTGTTGATTGTAGATTGGGGGGAGGGAGGGGCCCACCACCATGAAAATCAGGGGAGGAGAGAGAGAGGCAATTTAGGTTAACCCATTCGTAGGTTCCCGTAGATGTAGAAAGGTGTGTCCGATCCTGCAATATAGGCCGTCCGATCTATATCTAACGGATAGGAAGGAAACTATGACAATTTACCCGCACTCCTCTCCACATTTGTAGATAAGGCTTTCCCTCGTTCATCCTTTTCTCCCACAAGATATTGATCTTCCGTGCAATGCACGGGCATCTTGCTAGTACTCCTACAATATGTATATTATTGTGAAAGTTCATATACACCGGCCGAGATTAATGCAAACACGGCAGATTTTCTTTACATTTTGAACTTTTATAGGACAAAAAATAAAAGAAACCTGGCCCTAAACCTATTCTATGGCGGCAACCGACGTCCTCCATCTGTGATCTCCATGTACGGGGGAGGGATTCAAGACCCGTGAAGTGAAGGTGCGGTCTCCGGCGAGGAAAAGTAGAACACGGGAGACGGGCCGGCCAGTTGGCACACCATGCCCTGCCGCCTCCCATGCCCTACTCATCCTCAGAGGAGTCCCCGACCTCGGTAGTGCCGGACGTTGGACGGTAGCAAGTAGGACGCATGGCTGACAGTGCTCCCGTCGTCGGCCGCTAGCGTGGCCACCGCTTGTGCGGCGACTTGAGCAAGGGCGGCGACCTCAAGCTCCATCCCCGAAGACAAGCTCTCCTGCAGAGCGTTCGCGCTTGCGGTCATGGCGGATGTGGTTCCAGGTAGGAGGACGATGCGCTATGGTGTGGAGGTTAGCTAGGGGTTGCCGCTTTAAGTAGCGCATTCCGGTGAGGCCAAGCGTCCGGGTGCGTCATTAACTTGCCGGAGTTGGTTCCGCGGGCACCGAGCCTCTTAATGACGACATACGAATGGACGGCATGAATGCAGGCAATTGGCGCCGGCTGGGAACGCACCACGCGACGACGCGAGGGACGAGGGTTTTGGTGTGCCAGGGTAGTCAGCTCACATGCGATCCCCGCATGTCATTGAAAAGCAAGACGACCCGGCATGGTCTCAGGTCCAGAGGATGCAGTTGGCCGCGCTACACCACTCCGCGGATGCGTCACGGCGCCCCGTGCATCCTCGACGAACCGGGTGTTGGGGTGTGTTTGGATTGTGGCCAAAGTGCACCTTGCCAAAATTTTGGTCATGGCCAAAAGATTGGTCTTTGTTTGGATGGTTGCCATTTTTTGGCATGCCAATGAACTCTAGCCATCTCTAGTTCATTTTTCTTGCCAATGTCGGCCAAATCATGGGCAACCAATAGCTCAACCAAAATTTTGGTCATGACCCAAAGATTACTCTTTGTTTGGATGGTTGCCATTTCTTTGGCATGCCAATGAACTCTAGCCAACTCAAGTTCATTTTTCTTGCCAATGCCGGCCAAATCATGGGCAACCAATACCTCAACCAAAATTTTGGCTACCCAATGCTTTGACGGGGCAACCTTGGGCACAAACCAAACATACTGTTGGTCATGCCACAGCACTAACACCACCCTCGGCAAACTGAAACCGACCGTGTCTAGCAACGATATGAGCGTGTCGCTCACCGCGGTCGCTGTGTCCAGAGGCGATGCTGGATCTGCGCCCCGTTGTTGGCCCCAACGACCCACATGAACGGTTGTCGGTGGCGAGGAGGTTGTGGGCCAGCCCCTCCATTGGACTAGTCTGCGCCACGTCGTCCTGACGGGTGTGCCCCACATGTCTGTTTCCCTGTTTTCCCGGCCATACTCGAGCGCCAGTGGTCCGCCTTGCGCATTAGGCCTTTCACTATGTAGGCCAAGCAAGACAACTTATTGTTTATTTGATCCGTTCAAGTATAATCATGTGGCGTTTGCTTATTTGTCATTCCTCTCCAACCCTCTTCTCCATCGATCATGTCGCCCTCCAGTCGAGTCGATCCTCCCGCATGCCTCATTTGAACATTCCGCCGAGTATCATTCGCATGTGCCCACCCTAGTCCTCTTTCAATAGATCTCCGGACCCCGAGATGAAATCAAGAGGGAATGAGTGGGGGCACGATATACCTAAGGCCGATTCAAAATTTTGAATCGGTGATCATAGCATCCGCAAATCATATATAAAGGGTATTCAATGTTCGTTTCATTTTTGAACGTACAATATACTCCCTCCTATCCTTTCTAGTTTACATATAAGTTTTATGTGTAGTCAAAGTATATCTACTTTGATCAAAAAGGTATCAACATTCAACAACGCCCAATCAATATTGTTAGATTCGTACGTACTCCTAGATTTGTACTCGAGATGGTTTCCAATTTGACTATTTACAAGATTAATAGTACAAGAGATGTATAATGTGAAAATTATATCATTGGAAACTCCTTTCACATACGAATTTGACCGTATGCTTTGTGTAAGTTGCATGTCATATATTATTACTCTAACATTTGTCAAAGTTAGCCTCAAAAAACACATTAGACCATGTATGGTTTGTGTAAGTTGCAACAACATATATTATTACTCTAACATTTGTGTAAGTTGCATGTCATATATTATTACTCTAACATTTGGTCAAAGTAGTATAGTGGAAGTGGATCATCTGACATAGGTATCCCTGCCTTACCCTCCCTTTCGGTCACTTACCGGCGGACCCCGTGCTTGCTAGGCCCCGCATGTCAGTTACTCAATGGCTTCGGCCACGTCAGGGGATCCTCATCTGTAGTATACTCCCTCTGTTTTTATTTACTCCGCATAAAACGGAGGGAGTGGTGGTATAATGAATGACGTGGGCGGGGGAGGGGGAGGGACGTCGGTTTGCTCTCAACTGCGGTCCCACAAGCGAGCGAAAACGCAAGACGAAGCATGTTCCAGCGTGCCGGGCTGCAACGCGAACGCGACAAGAGCGATATACAGTCAAAACTGATTGACCGTTCGCCACCGGAACCACTATTCACACCATAACCTTCGCTGCTCGGCCTACGCCAGCCACGGCCCTAAAACCACACCAAATCTCCAGCCCATTCCCCCACCTTTCGATCCCCTAGCCGGCATCAAGCGTCCCCTAGTTCGCCGGAAAGCCATGGTGTGCCGCAAGATCACTTACTACAGGATGCTGACGCCGGAGCGCCGCGCAGAAATCGCGGCGGTGGTCGGCGCCACAGACCTCCGTTCCCAAGCTTGCTTTGCAGCGGGCCAATCCCCGAGTTCTCTGGAGCCAAGCTACAAGGAGGAGGAAGCCGATCCAATGTTCATGGCGGAGGTCACGGTGCAGAAGGCCCCCGATGGGTATGAGACGATGGACGTCGACTTCGTGCCGGCGTCCGAGTCCCCCATGGTGCAAGCGGACCAGCGGTTTAACATGGTGATACAAAAGGAGGACCGGGAGGCAGAGGCTCAACTCGACGCTAAGTGTGCGCATGCCGCTGCCATCGAGGCCCTCCTGCAGGCGGAACCGGATGTCGTGGATGTGAACCGGGCGGCGAAGGCTCAACTTGAGGCGGAGCGCGCAGATGCCGCTGCCATCGAGGCCCTCCTGCAGGCGGAACCGGACGTCCTGGACTTGAACCGGGTGGCAGAGGCTCGACTTGACGCAGAGCGCGCGGATGCTGCTCTCATCGACGCCCTCCTGCAGGCGGAACCGGACGTCCTGGACATGAACCAGGCGGCGGAGGCTCGACTCGACGCGGAGCGCGCGGATCCCGCTGCCATCGAGGCCCTCCTAGAGGCGGAACCGGACGTCCTCGACTTGAACCGGGCTGTGCTCTCGTCCATGCAGAGCACCCGCACGCTCCGCTTGAACGAGTAGCTGGAGGCCGAGGACAACCACGGTGCGGAGACACACGTCGGCAGCGACGACTGGTTTGCGCTGGCAGCCAAAGACGACGAGGTCTTCTCTTTCCGCGAGCAGTGATAGTTTTTCTTTATGTTGTTGTTTTTATGGATCTTTTGCTGTGTAAAACATATATTTGTTATGCAAGTCGCCTGACTTGGGTCGGTCTACCATTTCAGGCGGTTGGATGAATATCCTACGTCTCCTAACCTTTCTTTCCTTCTTTCTCACCTCTTCTTCTTCCCCAAGAAACCACCGCACGGCCCGTACGGATACTCCCCAACATGCGGTTGGATAAACATACTCTATGAAATGAAAATTATGTGTCAGCGATAGGATGGCTGAGTTTGGTGTGTTCACATGCGACATCACGTGTCAGTGAGGGTGCGTTCCCTTGGTTGGGTTTGCGGCATGCAGGAGCGATTGTGTGAGGGTGCGGTGCAACCACGGCGTGCAGGAGCGACCCTGTGAGGGTGCGGTGCGACCGCGATAGCCGTGCGCAAGTGGACCTCCTTCTCATTTTGAAAACTTTAGGCAAGCTTGGCAAAAATGTGTGGCGAAGTTTGGCAATGCAAGGCCTATACCCAAACAGGATAAGTACATACGTACTAGGAGTACTAGTGTTAAAAAAGAAAGGCTGGGTTTTCCTTCGCGGGATTTAATCGATACAAATCCTCGTTTCACGTGTCAATTAATGTGTATTTTTTCTCCGAAGACTAAAGAGCTAACCATCTCACTCCTCATCGCTTGATTAATGCAGCACCATGCAAACCAACCTTCTCACTTCCGCATGCATGCAGGGGATATTAATGTCCTTGGTTGCTAACCCCATCAATTTTGCCTCGATTAGTGTTAGTGGCTCTTTGCAAATTGTAATTTTGATATACTGGCCTTGTGTACAAAAAATGGAGGTAGTAACTATATTTGACTTCCTTTGCCATTGCGGTGACGTCGACGATATTTTTTTGGTGGTTTGGCGAAGTGCGTTCGACGGAGAACACCATTGAGGGAGACCACGGTAAGTCGTTCGCAAGTGCCGCCTGCAAGCCAAGACAACCGCCTTATTTGCATCCAGGAAGTCCTTTACTAGTACTACTAGGAGTAACTAATGCGGTGAGATGGCTTCTCGAAGAAGACGATGGAGAAGCAGAGTCACCGAAGAGTGAAATCATGGTTGCTTCGTCCGTGCTTTTGTGATTTGACGCCTCACTGCTTTGTGATTTGTGATAGAAGGAACAGGGGAGTAGACTCTGTGCTCTATACTGTACTACATGCGTCCAAGCATGAGAGAAAGAGGAGAGACGTTGAATTTTTCTATTCCTTCAATCAATCAATCAATCAGGGAGCTTCGGTTCCATCTTTTTGGCTTTGGCAACACCGTCCACAATGGTTCCCATGATGCCAAAAGCTATTTTCACATTTGGCTACACATTGTGGATGCCCTTAACCGTACCACTTGGTTTTGCTCCTGTGTGCTATCTATACAAATCTCAGTTATATTGATCTAAAAAATTATAGAATCGAGATTAGTAAAAAGAAGGTGATTTTGCCACGCGGATGGCGGGGAGGTTTCTTATTTGAGCAATGCTACATCCACGTAATGATTTACGTAAAGTTACAAACTGATGTGATGTGGGACTATTTGATTGGACTAAAGGAGAGGATTAGGCCCACCCCACCTGAAAATCAGGGGGGCATATATAGATTAGATGGAAAGTATACGTAGCAGCTACGTAGCCCTTTGTAAGTCTAGGATTAGGCTTCTTATTTTTAGAGGACGTTGTCTTGGCAGTTTGCTAGCATGCGGTCCCACGTGTCAGTGCTTTACCAAGCCGATCCGCGTCCCACATGAGCCAGAACAACGGCAGAAGCAACACATGGTTAAGTTGAAGAAGATGAGGGAGAAGCGGATTCAGCAACGAGTGAAATGATGGTTGCTTCGTCCCTCCAACTTAACTACGGGAAAGGTGTAGCTTTGTGATTTGACGCCTCATTGCTCATTACTACACCGGCGCCATGACTGGGGTGCTTCACCCCGGCTGCTCTGCACTGTATTCCGGTATGGCACGTGGACCCGGTAGCTTGATGTCCCACATGTGGGCGAAAGGGACTAGAAGATTTATGAAAGCGAGCGCTCCACTCTTACGACGGAGGAGTAGACGACATGACGGCCCAGTGAACTGTCACTTGTACTATATAGTACTATAGTTTTGTTGTTTCGTACGATCCATCGATACAAACCCGATTAAACAGGAAAGGGCGGGATTTTTCCCGCGCGGTAGATGATACTAGAAATACATTTCAAAGGGAATTTTAATGTATGCAAACTGAATAATTATAAGTAACAATATGATATCTAGTAAACTAAAAACACATATGATTTATTGTGTTAGAGTGTAGTAGTAGTGATGTATTGCATAGTTGTTAGATGTAACATGCGAGAACGTGTAGAGATGTAGTTTTGGAGGGCCTACAGAGAGAAAAGCGTAATACGGTCACCGAACTTCAGAATAAGCTGATTACGGTCATTATATACGTTTTGCGGTGATTATACGGTCACTTGCTCACAGCTCAGCATCGGATTGCACTCTGTTGACCGGCTAAATAGTCTGTGTGGCGCCATGTTGACTAGTTAAATTGACCACATTTGTTGTGGGTCCCACCTGTCAGTTCGCATAGGCAAAAGGTCAGATAAACACAAATGTAAGCAGGCGCGACAAGGCTCCAACCCATGCGCGGGAATCACCTGGTTGTGTATGTGTCTGTCAGGGCCTGATGTGTGCGCATGCACGTGTAGGTTGAGCACTTGAGCGTGAGAGTGTGTGTTGGTCGTGTGGTGTACTAGTGTGTGCATGCATGCGTGCGTGTGTGCGTGTGAGTGTTGCGTGCGTGCGTGTGAGTGTTGCGTGCGTGCGTGGCTGCGTGTGTACGTGTGAGTGTTGCGTGCGTGGGTGCATGTGTTTATGTGAGTGTTGCGTGGATGCAGTTCGTGTGCATGCGTGCGTGTGTGTATAATCACCACACCAGCTCCTGTGTGTTAAAACAGACGGCTCAGCATACCAATACAAGGCCACCTTGTCCGCTGTGCCCGCGGTCATGACTTCGAACCACCGTCCAAATATTTTTTGTCGTTTGTTTTCATTCTTACTAGCAAGATGCTCGTGCGTTGCATGTAACATCAAGATGCATTTGTATGACTTGTTTATCTTGTGAGAGAAAAGGATGAACGAGGGAAGGCCTTATTTGCAAATGTGGAGAGGTGTGTGGGTACCTTTTCGCAAAATTGCCATAGTTTATTTCCTATCCGTCAGATATAAATCGGACGACCTATATTGCAGGATGGCAGGCACACCATCATCACCAACTCTGTTTTTTATAAGAGTGTATTTTATGTATTTTATAAGAGTGTAGATGTGGAGTAGATACAAGTCGACAGGTGGGCATGATGGTAGTGAGATAATGTGATGCAAGACTAGAGGTGCCACGTGGAGCGTTTAACTGGTCAACTAGTCATGTCATGAGCAAATGCAGAGTTGTACGGTGAGCCCGTGACTGCATAATAACCACTAAACATAAATGCTGACCGTAATGAGTGGATTCTGAAGTCCAATGTATGTATCATGCTTTCGCTTCAAATACAATGATCGTCATTGCATATATCGCGAGAGAAAGATGAAACATGCGTGAATTTTCTGGGGGCTTACTTTTAGAGGATCTGGAGATAGTTTTGTGTGCATACGTGAAAGGGGCGTACAGGGGGGTATGCGATGGAGAGAGAGATGCTCTTCGTTTCTCTTTATTATGACTAACTTTGTATATAGTATAAAAATATACAAATTCACAGTGCATAATATATATCATTGTGGGCACCATGCAATGCAAATTAGCGTTCGTACTCCTCCATATAACTTTGTAATGTTGTATATATGTAGAAACTCTAAAATAATTTTTTGGCCACACTTTATTCAAAAGGAATGTTGTATGCGAAATAAACGTGAAGAGAGGGCTTTTTAGATCAATGGGTATGTGATGTAACATGTGTGAATGTGTAGTTGATGCATTTGGCGGGGCCTAGAGAGGTATGTGTGTGTATTACGTATTCAAGAGAGGCATGGATAGAGGGGCCGACGGGGGGGCGTGGGAGAGATAGCACGAGAAATGAGAGTGGTCTAGAGAGAGAGACGAATATGACGTCATGACAAGAGATTCCATTCCCTTGAGTGTGTATATGCAAGGGGGGAGGGAATAGAGGCACCAGGAGAAATTTTCTATGTGTGTGGTGTTTGTGTTGGTATGTGTGGGTGTGAGAAGATAATGAGACGTGGGGGCGGAGGGTGTGTCACCGCGTGAGGTCCGGTGGGTCGAGTTGAGGCCCTTCGTTCTGTTCCGTCCTGCACCACATTGGTTGGCCCGTGACGCATTTAGGAAGACCCATGTATGACTAGTCGTACAAGACAAAGATAGCAGAATTGTGAAGGACTCTGTGTCCACTAACAAAGCCAACTAGGATTTGTAACCCTAGGTTCTCGGACTAAGGTGACCCCTTTATCTCTGATATTACTAGTCATCCAACCTAACTTTAAGGGGCATCCTACAGAATGCTCTGCTAGAATCATACTCGTCGATTAGGAAGAGAGGTGTGAGACAATGCGTGAGAGACAGGCATAAAGATAATGTGCATACATGAGACACGTAGGCAGGTCCATGTATATAGAAAGGGTCGATGAGGATTGTGCGTGTGTATGTTTGCGAGAGGAAGAGTGCTTGTGATAAAGGTTAGTGAAAACAGTTGTAAATGGTTACGAGAGGGAGGGAGGGTTATATCTAAAGCATGTGTGCGAGAAAGACACCTCGGGAGAGAGTGTGTGAGCATGTGTGAGAGACCACCGATGGAGAGTGACACTACACATAAAAGACTGCTCTACACATTGATTAAAGATATAAATTGTATCCAAATATTTAGGATGGGATCATGATATTTGCAATTCGCATAAGGAGCGGTCATTGATCCATCAGACATCTAGATTCTATCGAATTTGAGCATGTCTATGTTATTATTCGACACAATTGATCCACATAGTTAGTATTTTGAACTCCAGACAATGCATCACTTTAGCAATCGAATATAAACGTGAGTATAGTTCATGTTGTGTGTGTAAAGCACATTATACATACGAAAGTTACACAATGGACATTATAAATAGCTACTACCTATGAACTAGCATACATTTGAATTCAACTTAAGGTGGTTTAAAAAATCGAATTCAACATGAAGTCCATTCAATTATTTGAATTTGACATCATGGCATTTGTAAACCATACCTAAATTATGGGGGCACCAATCTTTGCTCTGATTTTGTACATAATAGCATATGTAGTCGTGTACAAAATATATTCAAATTTAGCTCCTCCATTCCAAAATAATCGTAGTTATGGGATTTTCAAGTGTCAAAATTTCAAAAAGAAGCAGATAATTTAATGAGGTTTTCAAACATACAAGGTCAAATATAACGTTGTATCTTTAGGTCAAACCTCATAGTTGAAGAGTACTCTAAACGTGAATGCTTGTGTTTCAAAATTTCGAACGAAGCGCCAAAAGAGCCTCTACTCGCCCGAAACCGCGTGAGGCCAATGTTTGGTAGTACAAGGAAATTACTTTTCTAATAACTGCGACCCGTGAAACCTACCGGCCCGACGTCCAAAGGTCTAAACCGGGGTAGGTTTGTAGCTTCATCTAGACGCCACGCAACCGCATCCGAAAAATATTCATACACAATGGCCGCCAAAGCACACATGCGCGTGTCCGAAATCGCTCCCGCCCACTATTTGGGACACCTGGGATTACCACCCTACCCCCGACCCGCAGTAGGTCCGAAGTTTAAGAGGGGGCAAAGTTTGTACTTTCCCCAAATTTCAAACAAGCGCGTCCCATCTTCTGTTCGAAAAAGCCAAAAAACAAGCGCGTCCCAGACCGAAACATGGTTCCCCTGACCCGTCCGATTCCCCATTCGTACTCCGTGGGCGCCAAAACTACCTCTCCACTAGCCGTGAAACCCCGGCGTCCTCCGTCCGCCACCCCATCCCACCCATCAACCACCGCCCTCCTCCATCATGCTGGAGCCGATACCCCGACGTCGTCGTCCACCGCAACCTCAACCGCAATGCCCTCCACGGCTAGTAGTTGAAGCCGAGGCCGAGCCGTCCGTACCCGAGCCAGTTCAACCACGCCGTCCTGCGCCTCACCGCTGCCGCTCCAACTTCGCCACCCTCCACCGCACCAGAGTTGTTCGTGCTACGCCATCCTTCGCCGCCTCGGATCTGCTTCCCCTCCACCGACATACGGCCACGGCAACACAGTCAATAATTTGGCCCTGGGTTCGTCCAAGCCTGCACCCTCCAAGACATCAGTTTCCCTGGTAAAAAGAAGAAAATCGGCGCGACTTGTGGAGGTGACCACACCGGCAACCGAAAAAGGTACTCCTCTTCCCTTATTCGTGCAAATCTTACGTCTCTGCTTGCACGGTATTCATCCCATAGAATACACTAGTTGACCTCTTCTTCTTGATACTATATGTTCCTAGTAACTCGCGATTCACAAGGTTTCTCCTCATATACTATCTCACCTTAGCTAGAGGTCTGTCACCCCCCTGGATTTCAATTTCTGGCCACTTTATTCCCAATTAACGGAAGCATTCCCCGGCGTAATAGGCGCTAGTACGCCTATTACGCCGGGGAAGCAGCGCCTTGGTGTTTATCTTAGGGGCGTGTGCAGCCTATAGCTACTGGCGCCCGATCTGGAGGTTGAACGGGATTAAAGGGATGGCCTGGGGGCGCTACCAAGCACGGTGGTGGTGTGAGGTCGATGGGAGGGCGGGGCGGCGGAGGCAGGGGTCTGGGCCGGTGGTCGCTGGCGGTTCGAGAAAGATCGTCAACAGTGACTGGCGGGAAGTAGACGAAGGCCATCTGCCCGTTTAGATCGGACGGTTCATTAAAAAATCGACTGACCTATTTATTTTCAGTCGACTGTTATCTTAGATATGACCACATGTGGTGGTGTGCTGGAGGAGTACCTGCATTTCATGTGCTCATGTATTACAAAATCATACAGAGTAGAATCTAATTTTGTTTGCCATGCAATGTTGTAGAGCTATCATATGTCTCATGTCATTTATTTTTCAGCCACCTGCTATCTGCTACTTTTACAGTGCACTAGTTCTGCACACACTTCACCCTTACTCTCACTGTTGTGTTTTTATGCAAGGGTATTTTAGACTCTGCTGCCATGAGAGAAGCCAAAAAGAAAAGAGAGAAGTCGCTCCAGTTTGGTGTGTGGCTAGGCAAGACACGTTTCAACGCTTTAAAGGGTGTAGTGTCAGCAGATGGAGACGGGGAACGTAGCTCTGGAGTTGATGACCTCGCTCACAATGAACCATCATCCTAGGTGCTTGCTTTAACTTCGCGGTGTCATATGTGGTTGCATGTTCCATATGGTGTCTAGCCTGTATTCAAAAGGCCGAAGTCGGTAAAGATAAGGAAATATATATTTTTTACATGAACCACCATCCCGTGAGCACCAGAAGACAAATAGCTAGTCAGGGCACTGGCCGAGCCAGTGACAAGCCCAGTAAAGATAGGCATCACCTGGAAGCCAACTAAAAAGCTGCGATGGTGGCGAAGCAGCCCGCCTCCCACCAGGCTCTCAGGTCCTAGATGATCAAGCTCACCACTCCAGCCGGATGTCTAGCTTGTATTGCTTCCAATTTGGTTAAATTGCATCTGCTTAGCTTACACATTATACCTTTGAATATGACATGCATTTATGTTTTTGGTACATACTAGTACATCTGTGTATTAACCATGTTCTTACATCAAACTAATGTTCTTGTGTATCCCTCATCAATCACTTATGACGAGGCAGGCAGGCAAGGGGACTACTCCTCATTTAAAGAATGCAGCGTCAGCCTCCCGACATGATTCTCAAGAAACAGAAATGCTAGATGAAGATAGTGAACGTAGCTCTGTAGTTCATTACAGCATTTCCCCTACACTAGCATCGCAGGTGCTTGCTCTAACTTGGCAGCGTGATATGTGGTTGCATGTTGCATATGGTGTCTAGATTGTAATTCTTCCGATCTGGTTAAACTGCATGTGCTAGTCTGCTTAGCTTATACATTATACCTGTTAATGTGACATGCCTTCCTGTATTTAGTACATAGTACATCTGTCTATTAAGCATGTCCTTACATAAAACTATTGTTTTTTCTGTATCCCACATCAATCAACATGACGAGACACCTTTAGTATATGCAGTGCGATATTAGTTGCATCTTTCATATGATTTAAAGCATGCGCTACTTCTAATTTGTTGAAATTCCATTTATGATGGGACGCTTTTAACTTGGCAGTGTCATATTGGTTGCATCTTTCATGTGGTGTCTAGCTTGCATTGCTTCTTATTTGCTGGAATGGTTTCTGCTTAGTTTACACAAACAGTTGTGAACATGACATGTCGTCCTGTTTTTCGTACATATTCCATCCTGGTATCATATGTTTGCCTTACATCAAAGTAGTGATTGTCAGTATCATGCATGAATGAGTTCTGAAGAGAGAATTTTATTGCTTTTTCTTGTCGGTTTTACTTGACAATTCAAAATCAATAAAGCGGAAGAAAGTTAGCAAGGCAGCGGATAAAGGTGCTCCTTCCGAACAGAGGGCCTCTATAGTTTCTAATCCTCCACACCCCCAAGATGATTTCCAAGACAACACATGCATAGACACTCAACAAAGCTGTGTTTATGATGAGCACGTCTCCCCTAGTGCAGCATCACCGGTGCTCCCTCTGACTTGGCACTGTTATATGTGGTTGCATGTTATGTGTGATGTCTAGCTTGTATTGCTTCTAATTTTTTGAATTCCATCTGCTTACTTTACACGTTATACTTGAATAAGACACGTGTTCCTGTTTCTGGAACATACAATATCTATCTATCACACCATGTTCTTACATCAAATTACTACTATTGTGTAACCTGCAACAATCACTTATCATAATACACGTTTGACTTTGGAGTGTGATATAGGTTACGTCTCACATTCTTTTCTAGCTTGTATTACTAATTTGTTTAAATGACACTTATGACGAGACAGTTTTAACTTGGTAGAGTGATATTCGTTGCATCTTTCATATGGTGTCTAGCTTTCATTGCTTCTAATTCGTTGAAATGCCTTCTCCTTAGTTTACACATCATAAGCTGTGAATACACACACTACAAAAAAATACACTTCCATGATGATACGTGTTTGTCACAGTAGGTCGCTTTTTTGTCATGCATGTACATCCATAAAAAATTTATGACAGAATCAAGATAGTCATACCTGTGCTGTCATAGAAGTGTTCCATGACATTACCAAAATTATCATCACGGAAGTGTCCACTTCCATGACGATAAATCGCGTGTCACAGAAGTGCTTTCGTCAAGGGTGACCGACACGTGGCATCCATCGTAACATAACGCCGTTAAGCTATTGGGTCGGGTTTTGGATCCGATAACCCATTAACAGCCCCGACCAATGGGGATTTTCCACGTGTAAAATCATCATTGGCTGGAGGAAACACGTTTCGGCTCACCGTTGGGATAGATGTCAACCACTCATTGGACGGAAGGCGCCTATGATACGTCGACACGTGGCATGGACCAACAGAGGCCCATTCCTGTGAAAAGGCCGGCCCGTTTGACTTGGTCAAAAGCTGACGGGCCGGCCCATGGAAAGTCTGTTAACGGCATGTTCGAATATAGCCCATTTACAGCCCGCTAACCCAAGGCCCATTACACCCTATCCGAATTAGGCCCAGTAGTGTCATATGGGCCATCCAATATGATTCCAGCCCATTTTCACTTTTGGCCCATGTATGGCCCATGACGTCTTTCGGCCCATATGAGGCCCTATGTAACTCTTGGCCTACTAACGGCCCATGGTGAAACTGGGCCGTAATGAACAGTGTATCACTTTACACCCATTAACAGCCCATGGTGAAACTGGCCCATAATGAACAGTGTATCACTTTATATCCACTAACGGCCTGTTATTCTCAGAGCCCATTTATTCTTGGGCTCATTTCCAGCATTCGTTTACTTACGGCCCGTTACTGTCATTTTCTGCTTGTGGGCCAAATTCAGCCCGTGGTTACAGTTGGCCCGTTTGTTGTCCGTTAATACATTGGTCCGATTTCATAGCGTCATCAAATATGGCCTATTAATGATGGCCCGTTATGGTCGGCCCATGAACGGACGATTCCAACTCTAGCCCGTTTACAGCCATAATGCGGTCTGTTTGGCCCATGTTTGGCCAATCGATTATATGGCCCGTATAAGGCCCATTGATAATACGGCCCACAGAAGGCCCATTGTTTCTACGGCCCATAGAAGGCCCATTGTTTCTACGGCCCGTAGATGGCCCACTGTTTCTACGGCCAGTAGGAGGCCCAGTGTCACTACAGTAAATATTAGCCCATGGTTATTGTGGCCTAGTTTTTTTAAAAATAGGTTATTGCAGCCACTAGCTAACCAAGGAAAAAGAACTGCAATGACTACAAGCAAACAAATAAACAAGACAACAAGGAAATAAATAAGCAAGCAACTAACGCTAGGCTATCACGGCTATTACACATATTACATCCACTGGGCATCAAAGTTCGCCACCAGTGCAAATATAGGGAACAAAGAAGCATATCATATACACTGGTTGTCAAAGTTGGCGACCAGCGCAAATAAACGCCGCAGCAAAACAAATCCAGAACTAAAACCACTTCAGAAGATCTCAAGAAACAATATCATGGGTACCCATAATGCTGGCAAGATGCTTAGCAAGCTTATTAACTTTCTCTTGTTTGGCGCTTAAATCCTCCAGCGCTTGTTGTTGCACAAGAAAATATGCATCTGAATTCTGCAGGGACTTCCTCAGTCCTTCAGCTTCCTGTCGCAGCACATCTGATCGATGTCTTTCAACTTGAAGTTGAGACTCAAGAAGACGAACTGATTCAAGCAGTGAGTTCGAAGAGCTTGTGCCAGCAGTAGTGGCCAGTAACTCCAACACTACATCAAGACAGGACTTTTGGGTTCCCTCACTGTCGTCAAGATAGTTTTTATCAGCTTTCTTGGAGACCAACAAGGATGTCTCACTATCTTGAACCTTATCTGCATTACTTCCTTTACCATTGGATAACGCGGTACTGTTCTCCAATATTTTGTCCGCATTCTAAAAGAGAAACAAGCAGACTCGTCACATGTTTACCATGTTGTGTATGAAACTCATTTTGGTAAACGAGTTCAGTAGTAAAGTGGATAGGATAACAGCATGAAACAAACATATATCTATGTACCATTTTGGTAAATTGAATAAACATACCATTCTAGTTTTTGTTGCCACATCAAGATACAGACACAGTTCAAATAATATTTGTTCAAGACAAAGCAGAATAGACAGAATATAAGTGTGGGTAACTATAGAGCAATAACAACACTTGTAATGTGCATGACATGAGAACATAACTGTTTATTCAATTGAAACTGAAATCAACATAGAGAAGGTTACAACAGCAAACCAGTTAAAGAAATAGGTTTAAAACATACCTGTTGCGCCATTGGAGTTTCAATTCCATCCTTCAAATTTGAAAATAGTTGGTATGAGTAAATACAGTCATGCAAGAGCAAAGGAGTATGAACCATAGCTAGAGAACCTGACCTGAGAACAAATCTTCTTCTCCTTTAAGCATTGAGTTGGGATTCGGAGTGGTGGTCCTCGTGCTTTGGGCACTGCAGTTCCCTTACTAACTGCTCGTGTTTGGGTGCTCTGTGGTGGAGACGGTGCTGTGTTAACTGGAACTGGGTTACTATATGCCGGGGTTGGGGTTAGAAGGGGTGTAGCTGGTTCTATGTCCAACTGGGTAGGGGTACAATCTGTGAGAGTCTGGGTTATGTGTGGTGGATTTGGTCCTTGGGCAAGTACAACCGTGGTTCTATCTGCATCAACTGGTAGCACTATCTTTTCTGAAGACCGTGTTGTTACTCCCTTAGATACTGCCATCACGCTCTCCAATTCAAATGGCTGATAAACAAGAAAAGTAATTCAAAGTATAGACATTGTATGATAGACAGGTGCAATGGATAGTGGGGAATAAAAGAGGGCATGAAATAATTCATATTTATGTTGTCTAACCAAACAGGATAGCATGACACAATTTCACATATATGATGGCTAACTAAACAGGATAGCATGACACAATTTCACATTATGATGGCTAACTAAAAAGATGGAAAGACATAGTTCAAAATATGAGACTATGTAAACAGGATGACATGACATAACTATATAATGTGTTTATTAAATAGGTTGGCATGTCATAATTCACATACATTCACAGATAGAATGCCATAATTCAAAATATGATGACTGTAAACACTAAACAGGATGAGATGATATAACTATATGATGTCTTTATTAAATGGGTTGCCATGCCATAATTCAGATAGATAATGTGTATGTACTATGTAAACATGATGGCATGATATAATTCAAATATATGATTTATATAGTAAGCAAGTAAGCAGATGGCAATCCATATATGATGTCAAAACTAAGCAATGCAAGACAACATGCATGACATGGGTAATATAACCCTGCCAAGTTTGAGCATAGACCTCAGGGGGAAAATAGGACTAGTCATCAGTCTTTGAATCCTCCTCCGAGGAGCTCTCTGTAACCAGCAAGATGTCTGCTTCAGCAGGTAGCATTGTCTGCTCTGAATACCTTGTTTTCATTCCAGATACTTCCATCACCGCTTCAAATGGCTGATGCACAGGAAGAGTAGTTGAATATACAAACGTTGTCGCCAAATGGAACACGTAATACAAAAAAATGATAGCATGATATAATTCACATACATGATGATTGGCTAAACAACATGGCATTGCATAATTCACATATATAATGTCTTGCAACAAGATGGCAATGCATAATTCACATATATGGTAATTAGACATTGAACAGGTGGCATTCACACAAAGCATGTCTAAACTAATCAAATGACATAGCAACGCGAGACACCATACGCACGATATGAGCAACATAACCCTGCCAAGTTAGAGCATACACCTCGGCGGGGGGGAATAGGACTGGTCATCTGTCTCTGAATCCTCCTCTGAGGAGCTATCCGTAACCAGCGAGATATGCGCTTCGTCAGATAGCATAGTCTGCTCTGAAGACCTTGTTTTCACTCCAGAATTTGCCATCACCGTGTCAAATGGCTGATGCACACGAAGAGCAGTTGAATGTAATAACATTGTTGACAAATGTAATATGTAACGAAAAAAAGGATGGCCTGGTATAATTTACATATAAGATGACTGGCTAAGCAGGATGGCATTGCAAAATTCACATATATGATGCCTAGCTAAACAAGATGGTGTTGCATAATTCACATAAACGATGAATAAACTAAACAGATGGCATTCGCAAAGGATGTCTAAACTAAGCAGATGACATATGTGATGTATAAAGTAAGCAATGCAAGACACCATATGCATGATATAACCAACATCAGCATGCCAAGTTAGAGCGAAGACCTCAAGGGGTAAATAGGAGTTGTCTTCTCCTTCTGAATCCCCCTCAGAATAGATATCTTCCTCTCGATTACAATCCGAAATGCGTGGAGGGGGGGTTGCCTTTGTGCCTACCATGGAGCGACGTCTGCATGAAATTTTATTGCCACACAAGGCTCGTCTCTTTTGCTCTACATGTTCTATTCCATTGTTTACAATAACTGTCATGCATGGGAATAAAACATAGTGAGATTATGTAAGGAGTGCATGCAGAAATCCAGAGTGATGGTAGCAACATGTGGATAGACCCAAAACCAATAATAGCAGGCAGATAATGGCTTCAGTTAAAAAATACAAATAATGGCTTCTTTACTGTTTGTTTCCCACCCAACATGAAAATCATAGTAGACACAAGAGATTAACCAGATAGTAGATAGATACTATTGATAGCAGCCCCGATATGTACCCCACAGCCATTTAAAAACTCAAGTTTTACCATTAGTTTGGAGCTGACTCAGAGTCTAATCGGCGAACAAGACGATAAAGTAGCATGTAATATTAAGCGATGCATAACGTAAGCAGACACGAAAGAGTGCGACCTCTCTTGCGGACCCGTGTAGTCCTCGAGGTCATCTGCTTGGTTGATGATGGTAGTGCAGTTTTCATGGCTGCTAGTGGCGGGGAAGAAGATCTGAGGCGGCAAAAGACAGTCTGGAGGCCGGATCCTTGCTGTGCTAGACCCTTCTGTCGTTGGAGCAGCTGAGCTGGGGTGGACGACGGCGCAGCAGGAGCGGGACAAACCACGCAAGGTTTTCTTTGACAACTATCTATAAGAGAAGTAATTCTGTAAGGGATTGTTTGAATTGGAGGATTACAACAATGCAGGGATAGGAAATAGACAGGAATAGGATAGGAATGCACGTGCAAAATAGAGAATTTAAAAACACAGGATTTCTGCCAATCTGGGTGTTTGATTCACAACAATTGGAAGATCACAGGATGCAAAGAAGCATGGTGAGATTAAGTCAAACCACAAGAAAATATACAGTTATAATGCTATTATGCTACTATCTCTTAGTCTTGTGCTTCATGAATAGGAATTTGAAAAGGAGGGCAAGTGAAAATTAAAATTCCTACCTTTTTTATTTCAAGGAGACACTAAAGGAACAATTATGTGTGCTCAGTGGACAATATATATAACATTTAGAGTAAAAATGAGATGCAACAAGTGTACAACCTCTTTGGCGAAGCCATGTCAATCTCAGCGTGATTGGGTTGCCGGTGAGGATGCTCCGGCTGACTTGGCTGTCGGAGGAGGGGAAGAAGATCTTAGGCGTCTAGAGATGGAGCCCGAGGTACTGCTCCCCTGTGATGGAGGGTTTTGTCGTTGGAGCAGCTCCGGTGAGTTGTACGATGCCGAGGCTGAAGCAGGACAAGAGAGACAACGAACAATGTTAACCTGAGTGGAATTCTAATAGCATCTCCAATACATGACGTAAAATACATAACCACAAAGTGCTAGATGTAAAATACATCAGCCGCTCATCTCTGAACTTAACTGTCGAACTGAATTTAACTGTCGAAACTAAACTTAACTGTGGAAACTGAACTTAACTGTCGAAACTGAACTTTGCTGTCGAAACTGAATTTTGCTGTCAAAACTGGACACACTAGCAAGGTGAGGCTACACGTCGGTCGACTGACTTTTTCATCTCTGGTCAGTCGATTTTGCAGCCGTTGGATACGAAATCAAGGGCATGCAGTTCATCTTCAACCTCCACCCCCCTGAGCCGGCCAAACAGCAGCCCCCCGCCGACCGCCCGCCCCGAAAACACTCCCCACCGCCGGTCCACTGCCGCCCCGGCCATCCCTCTAGGCCCCCCCCCGTGCCGAGCTTTTTCTCCGGCGATCCCCATGCCACCGCCCCGCCAACGCCCCGCCACCGCCGGCGACCACCGCCCCCATCCTGAACCCTAAGATAGATAGTGGGGTACCTCTCCGGCGAGCCCCCCTCCCCGCTGCGGCTGGTTCTTCCTTCACCCCGGCGGGATCGGAGTGAAGTGTAGCTAAATCGGAGCAGCATCGCAAGCAAGAGCAAGAGCGAGAGCAGCGGCGCGAGCAAGAGCAATAGCAAGAGCAGACCAGGCAGGGGACCGAGAGCAAGAGCAGAGCAGCAGCGCGAGGGAGAGCTAAAGCAGCAGCAGGTCCTACTGATGTGGACGTCGCCGCCGAGGGAGCGAAGCCGTGGAGGAAGTGGCCGGCGACGCCGTCGTGGATGGAGCCGCGCCGTGTCGCTCGGGACCGAGCGCCGGCAGCACCATGAGATCGAATCAAGAAGAAAATGCGGCGATTAGTGTACAACCTCTTTGGTGGCGTCGATTAGACCGCAGCTTCATCCGAGGAAACGGTGATGATGATGCTCTTCCGGTGGTGCAGGTGAAGACGGCGGTGTGGGAATGGAGGTGGCGCGAAAGACGAGGGGAACATCGGGACAGCTCCTTGGAGGTGGAGGACGGTGTGGCTGAGCCGGCGGGACGATGAGATCAACGACGGATCCTCATCCGGTACGGTGGATGAGGGACGTTGAGGTGTTGCTGTGGACGACATCGTCGGGGAAGAGACTCCGGCTGGGTGGCGGACGGAGCAGGGTGTGGGGTTTCGTCGCGGGTTTTCGCGGGTCGGTGTATGAATGGGTGGGCGGATGGGATGGCAGTGGGGAACCATGGCTTAGAGATGTGCTTGTTCGAAATGTGGGGTAAGTTACAAAAGTACCCCCACCGATTTGAGGCAGTTCTTTCGGTTCAGGGGTACCACGGGCATTTCGCGTGTCGGGATTGCACAGGAGGTGGGAGTTTTCGCGCGCGTTGTAATTTCGGAATAGCAAGGCGCGGGTTGAGATGGAGGGAAGTGTCGGAGCACAACGAGACAAAGATATATCTTAAATATTTCTGGCTAACAAGGCGCGGGTTGAAATTTCTAGACAAGCCTAATGTGTACTGTACCAAATCAATGCGCCCTACAAATGTCATTCAAAACTTTGAATTCATGTTATGTTCAATTAAAATATTTCGCTACGTGTATAATGCATGCAACCTACTACTCAAATGAACGTTTTAGTGCATTCTAAACGTATATACTACAGCTTCAATATGAACTAAATTTGAATTCGTTTCTCTATTTGAATAAGATCTACAGTAATGATTGTTGTGAAGTCAAAGCATTTGAATTCGTTTCTCTATTTTAATAAGATCTACAATCATCATTATTGTCAAGTTAAACCATCATTTGTGTATTATCTTCACAGCACACCACATGATTAGTCTCGAGTTACATATGAACTATGTGTACTATATGAACTCGAACTAGATTTTTTGAATCCACTTTATTTTGATTTCAAATCACATTACATTTCTAGCTCTAGCTAGATCTTCATAATATAAACCATGTCTCATATGTATAATGTGTTTATCACATTATGTATGGTGCCCCGCCCCATACGCAAGTATTTAGATGTGAGTTGCAAACACCACACATTACCACAAATTCAAATAAAATGTGAGAATGTTTGATATATAGTATTGTTTAGATTGTTCGATATTTAGTTGTAAGCTGCAAACGCCACACATTATCACAAATTCAAATAAAATGTGAGATTGTTTGATGTATAGTATGGTTTAGATTGTTTGGCATTTAGCTGTGAGTTGCAAACACCATGCATTATCACATTATGGTATAACATGTGCACAACACGTGTATCACCGCTATATTCATGCATGCAATGTTTAAAACACTATGATCTCCTATTCAAATATATGAATCCGCTTTCATATCAAATTATGATCTTTGTTAGTCTCTTACACCCACACAATCCTCTAACCTTTGTAGCTACCACTAAATTTCTCTCGTGCATGCACATGCCCTCCTCGCCCTCCCCCTCCCTCGGCATTCTATCCACCGGGCACATCCATTTTTTTCTTTAGGTCGTTCTCCCAGAGTCTCCACAACTCGTTTCCGACACACACTGATCGATAAACCTCTCCAGCGATGCCTGCCTACAACATACAAACACACCTTCAATCTCCTCCTTTCTGTGTCCTTGCCTCGTGTCTCTCATACAGTCAGACACACGTGTAAACTCTCGCCCCTCTTTTCATCGCTCTCTCACAACCGCACACCCCCCCCCCCATCTAGCTAGTAGTTGGGCCTCTCGCACCACCTCCTAGCTCCATTGTCTCTATCTATCCGTCTCGCTGGGCCTTATTAGCCTCTAACAAATGGACGTACACCGACCGATCTCTCGCCATACATATAGCTAGCTAGGTCCTTATAACTCGTTTTTACCCACACGTCAATCGATCTACCTCATTAGTTGTGTCTCTCCCTTCCTCTAACAAACAATAATTGAACTACCGATCTAGTTAGGTTTGCTTACCAAACACATGGTTCCCCTTCATCATCCATGGATGTGTCCCGACAGATCTATCACGCACAGGCACACACAAAAACACATCCCCACTCTTATTGATAACATTGCAGTTCCACCCTCAGTTTGTCTAGTAGGCCTCTCCCACCATCTTCGAGAAGCAACTCCATCACCCATCCAGCTCTCTACCCCTCTCCCTCCCTCTCCCTCCCTCTCTCTCTCCTCTATCTCTCTCCCATCATATTTCCCGTCCTTCAGTTATGTATGGATATCGACCGATCTCCCTCAAGATATAGCCGGGTCTCTCCTTCTCAACACATATATGAGTCGTTCTACCTCTATAGTTAGGCCTCTGCCTACCCCTCCCACCACCCCTCTCCCCCACACACACCGATACATCGAGCGCTCTAGTCATGTCTCCCTGCCACACACAAACTTGACGTGTGCCCTCTAACGTTCCGGTAGGCCAGTTGCCCTATATCTTTGACTTGTACACACACACAATTTCGATGGCTCTCTTCATCGATCTCGCACCCACCCACTTGATCCTCTCTTCGACTCTATCGATAGCTATGACTCCTCCCTCTCTTCTCGTGGATTGCCCGACCCTCTATGTATGATATGGATAGGCCTCCATTTCACACACATGGCATGCAAAATTTTGTTTGAGATGTCATCGACACATATTCCCACAAATAATTCACGAAATCAACCCCCCACCCCAAAACAAAAAACACTCATGAACGCGGTTTGTATCTCTCTCACACACCCACGTAGGTGGGGAACATGCACGAAGAGAAGAGGTGCATGCACAGCGCATGTACTCCCGTCTCTTTCCCAACCACACCCGCGCGGGTACACGGTGGAGCTCATTTCTGTACGAAAAAGGCAGCCCACGTGGTAATTTGGCACGTGTACCGGTTGTCCACTTGGTGGAGGGAGGATCGTCTACCACAGGTGAACAAACAAATTGTGACTTGACGTGTTTTGTTAAAAAAAGAGGCAAACCATGTGGGGCCTACCTTAGAGGCAAGACTCTATACACTGGTGTACTTTTGATGTGTCTCGTCAACTCGCAGAACGAGGAGAAGCTTGCTTAGTACACCGTCTCCCCCGCCCACGGGCACGGTGGCTCGCAGGATGAGGTGAAGCTTGGTTACTATGCCTTACGCCCGCTCCCTCGCCCATGCGTGCGGTGGCTCGCAGAACGAGGAGAAAAATTTACTACTCCCTCCGTTTACTCCCCGTCCCTACTACCTTGGTTATAGAGATTATATCATATTGTTTGGAATATATATGTCCTTTAGTACATTTCAATATGAACTACTAGTACATACTCCAAACACTGATGTATATAGACGTATTTTAGAGTGTAGATTCACTCGTTTTGCTCCGTATGTACTCCCTCCATTCTGAATTACTTGTCACAGGTATGGATGTATCTAGATGTATTTTAGTCCTAGATACATCCATTTCTGTGATCAGTAATTTGGAATGGAGGGAGTAGCACTCTCCCTCGCCCCTCGACCCTCGCCCACGGGTGGACGTGCAGCAATTCATTCGGTCTCATATAGCTAGAACGATATACTGCACTACCATTATTGCTCGACTTCCCAAAGAGGCGAAGAGCCAATCGCAAGGTCAATATTTTGGAGATGCCAAGCGCAAGGTTATAGGAGAACGAGTAGTAGGTGTTGCGTCATTTATAAATAAAGTTTTTTTTCTTCAGTGGCACGTACGCAATATGATAGGTTCATATGGAGAGAAAAGGAGTACATAGTCAGGACGGGCCAGCCTACATGGTTGCTTGCTGGGGTTGCTCTCTTCACACTCTCTCGCACAAAATGACTGTGACCACATCTCTAACATCCCGGCGGATCACATCTGCTTGGGGAATGGGTGGGTGCTTAGTGTAGATGCGGTGGCCGTCACCGACGGCGAAAATCCACTGTCGGCACGTCCCGATCAGGGGTCCCCGCTGTTCTCTCTCACAAAGCGGTGAGGTTGCCTTTGTCCCTTGCTCACTGCCACGACATGGGCAGTTGACGCCTCCCGCCGCCCTCCTCAAGGTTGAGCTACGTCCCTCAGGTACAACTCCCTTTACAGCCGGCTTGCACCATTGCTCCAGCTGCCCACATCACTCCCTGTGGATATTTCTCTACTTCTTTTCCCCGCACATACCTCTACTGGATTCTACGTATTGTATTTGTGATGAGTTTATGTCTCATCAACTAGTCCCAGTAATCTTATTCTAATCACGCTTGTTCAATTTCTTTGCCACGGGGATGCTCATCTCGATTTGGGTGAAACTGCACAAAATGATCCGATGGTCAAAAGGTTGCAAACTTCATTTATTAGGAAGCTCGAACATTGCCAGCAAATTGAAGTCTGGTCAGGGTTCACGGTTCAAGGGCTAGGGACTGCATGGATCGTTTTTTTCTTTAGCTGCCTCTGTTCCAAAATAAGTGTCAACTTTAGTAGTAGTACAACTTTGTACTAAAGTTTGCACAAAGTTGAGAAACTTATTTTGGAACAGAGGGAGTACATATTTGCTATGATCTGTCAATCATTGAGATGCAATAGCATGCATGTTAGTCTCCTTTGTATTTGATGAAATGTTGCAACAGGCAACCTTGGACGCAAGATACATGTAACAGAAGCTGGAAGCTTCATAGCATTGTACAAATTTATCTCGCTGATAAATTACAGTACGTACTATACTAGTACTTCCTCCGTTCCTAAATATAAGTCTTTGTAGAGATTTCACCATGAACCACATGCGGATGTATATAGATGCATTTTAAGTGTGGATTCATTCATTTTGTTCCGTATGTAGTGGAATCTCTACAAAGACTTATATCTACTAGTAATAGCTAGCCCCCACTACTAGGAATTCTCTATCCTCTCCTTGAGCCACGTCATCAAAATTGATGTAGCCGTTAGATGAAGTAAATCAGTCCATAATAGTCGTCTAATCTTGACGTTGAGAGGCTCCTCACTAAGCCACATGCAAGCATGTAGAAATACCGTGCCACATGCATGTGAGTGGGTTTTAAATCACATCAACATGTCTGCATGCAAGCATGCACCGGTAGCATGCATGTAAGTGAGCTTTTAAGTCCCATTAACATGTCAAAAAGAAAAATATAATCCCATTATGCAGTAGGAGTTCAGGAGTTGGCTGATCTTTTTTCCTTACGTGGGATGATCTAAATGATGATGGGAGTTTATTTAGTTTGGCTACCACATTTGTCATGTGGTTATAGAGTTTTTTTGTTCTATGAAATCGATAATTTTGCGCAGAGAGATATACCGTTGTTCCGCACCAACGCGCGGGGACTCATCTAGTAATATTTAGGAATGGAGGGAGTACTATGTAAAGAGTTAGGTGTCGCACGGTGATAGTAGTGTGAGGTGGGCCATGTAATCACTGAGCCTGCGTGTTTTCACTGCTCTTGCACGCCTCCGCTATAAGAATGTAGAAAATTGTAATCTAGTAGTAGTAGTATACCTCCTTTCGCCGAAAGCGTGGGACATCCAGCAGTCCTACCACCTCAGTAATAAAGACCAATGAGCCATCAAATCACATAGACCCAGCAGTAAGTTGGACGAACGAAGCAACCATCACTCTTGCGCCAGTGAGAGGTCGCGTCCGCTCTGCCCGGGCATGAATGCGGAACCAATTCTTTGGAGCGGTGCTGACCATTTCGGGCGAGAAGCGCGCGCGGGCGATGGAGGGGCTTTGGGTGGGCTAGGCTGGTCAGGAGCGGGCGTGGCAGCTGTCCGCATGTCTCTACCGGACACGCCCGGAAATGAGAGGATGCACCGACTCTCGCAGCTAAAATGGTACACTACACAACATCTCTCTGTAGGAGTAGGTCGATATGTCGCTCTCTCTAACACACACATGGTGTTAAACACACACACGCGCGCGCACCATGGTCCCGTTGCACCTTCTAACGTGACTTATTACACCTAGATGGAGGGAGTAATAAGTATGCGAGATACGGTGGCACACTGACTTAAGTCGAATACAAGTGGCCAAAATTTGTGTGCATGTTATAATAAGGATTCACTTAAAATAGTACGTGAGTGAATAGAGGGATCAATTGGACAGTGTTCCCGAGCAGTAGCGAGATGTGTGAGGTAAGATACACCGCTGGCGCTTTTAATTTTTCTTATTAATTTGTTTGTTTCACCCTCTGACTGGTGGGACCCAACGTACTATGTGGAGAGAGGTAAGGTGACTAAGGCTGCATTATTTCTGCACCACTGTGGATAGTCTTACCACCAAAGCCACATGACACAATTATGATTGAAATCCCAATGACTCCCACACACACACAAAAAAACACGGCATGCTTGTCACACGAATGTAGGAATGTATAAAAGGTTATTTCCCTCTCGTTGAACATAACGGGAGGGTTGTGTAGCTGGTTAGCCTGTTCGCTCACTCTCTCGCCCTCTCCCGCTGGAGCCTCAGCGCTTGTAGTTGCTCTCTTCACACACTCTCGCCCTCTCCAGATCTAAACAAGACTTCGTTGGCCTCTCTCTCCCCTCACTGCTGTTCAAAGAGCCGGTAGGATCCGTCCGCCGGGAAGGGAAGGAGGCTTAACGCTGTCGCCGTCGGCGAGGGACTACCGGCGCAGCTGTTCACTTTCCACCCAGCGGCGGCGCGGGAGGGCCTCCGACCCCTTCTTCTTCACCGCCGTCCCATCGCCCACCGAACCACGCCCCAAGAACCTTAAGGTATAATTTACTTACTCCACATGCATTGCTCTAGCTGCATGTATACCATGAATCTAGGACATGGTTCAAACAGGAAAGGAGTTGGGGAAAGTAGTGGGAAAAGTTGTATATAGCATGAATCTTGGACGTGGTTCAAAGAGGAAATGAAGGGGGAAAGTTGTATAGCATTAATCTAGGACGTGGTTCAAAGAGGAAAGGAATGGGGGAAAGTAGTGGGGAAAGTTGTATCGCATAAATCTAGGACGTGGTTCAAAGAGGAAAGGAAGGGGCGAAAGTACTAGTTCAAAAAGGAAAGGAAGGGACAAGGCTGTAGAGTTTGAGCAGGACTAGATTTGCTGCGCCCACATAGGGAAAGGCGTCTAAAGATAACAAAACTGGGACCAACACAAATATGCTCCTTGGTTGCTTGTTCTTTGTTGCAACAGACTGTGCATGACCACAGTACATCGGTAGATGCACATGGTGCTGGTGCGTCCACTATCCCGTGCAACTCAATAGCTGTTGTTAATCTAAGGCCCTGTTTGGTTAAAAACTCCCTAGTCCCTACCTGCTGGGTTCCAGGGACTAAACATGGACTAGAGGTTATTAAATGACATACTAAAAGACCATGTTACCCCTAGTAATGAACTAATAGAGACAAGGTGCGATGCGTGGCAGGGGAAACTGTTCGAAAAAGTCCCAAAAAGACTCCCTCGGGGTCTTCTTTCTTTAGTCCCAAATGCCCTCTTTTAGTCCCTAAAAGTCCCTCCTCTTTGGTTTAGATGGGACTGACACGGTGTTTTTTTAGTCCCTACACCAAAATGTCCCTATAAACAAACACCCTCTAATAATGCCGCTGGAAAATTGATGCAATGCCACAGTCAAAAGCAAATTACATGTTTAACGAATTTTATTGTTAATATAATCTCTATGTTAATATTAATCAATGCCACCGTTTGAGAAATGCTACTGTCTTGCTTTCTTTCCCATTTAGATATGGTAGATGCTTCTTTTTGTTGGCTTCTATGTCATCCATCGTTATTGACCACTAATTGTTTCCTTTGCACCTCTGTGTAAACAGGGTTATCTCCTTCACCTCGTTGCCATTGTGACCTTTTGTTGCACTGCACAAAACACTTTTGTTTTAAGAGTGTTTTGTGCAGTTCAACCAAAATGTCACACCGACAACGTTGCTTGATTGCTTGATCTTAGAGGAACTGCACAAGAGGAGATCTTACTTCCTATCCGTTAAGGCGAATTTGGTTCAGATCTTCTTCTTGTGAGATGTTTGAATCCTGCATCATGAGAGGTCAGTACTAGCCTTCTTTCACATGATTCTGCAGTGTGCATTCATATGTTGTGCTACTTGTATGATAATGTTGCTTGATTTTAGTGAACTGCACAAATGGAGACAAGACTTCCAATCTGTATGTGCACCATAATATCCCATTGAGGTAAGATAAGGATATTTCACAATTGCTGGCCTGTATTTTGCCACTTTCATCAGAAAATTAAGTTTAGTACTATACTTGTGCTCCCTAATTGACATGCCAAATCTTACATTGAAGGTGAAGCTTGTTTGCTATTGAACCAAGTGATGAAGGGGAAGAACAAGGGGAAGAAAAATAAAAATCAACTCCCGGTGTTGTCATGAAAAAGTGGTATTGTCCTTGAGAAGTGCTTCATCTGTGCTGTTTTAAATATTTCCTTTCCTTTTTTCGAGCAAACAGTGATGCTAGCATTTAGTAGTCCTCTTGTCTTTGCGCAATAGGATCATCTTCCTCTGAAGAAGAATATGGAGTACGTGAAGTGACTAGTTTGGATTATGCCAGGATGAAGAAGCCTTGTCTATCTTATCATCAGAAGGAGCAGTTGAAGGATGGTTACATTACTCCCCACAAGACCAAACTAACTTCAGCTCAGAAGGACTGACAAAATCTCCATTTTTTTCTGTGATGCGTGAGTACAATGTTGTTCTAGGATTCTTTCTGGTGAGTTCCATTTTTCTAAAAGTGTGCTCTACATGGACCATGTATGTGCCTGTTGAAACTGTCAATTCATAGTACAGTTTGCTCTATACTAATCACTTTTTTGTATTTGTGCAAACAGGGGTGCTCAGCTTGATTTCAATGGGAACTGCACAAAATGTTCATGAATACATCAAATCATTCATTTCCACCACAAGAAAGGAGGTGTCGATAAGTTCAAGGCATTGCAACATATAAGGGCAAAATCATACAAGCAACTGCACAAAAGGAACAGCTGGTTTATTTAGCATGAGGTGCCATGTCAATGTCCGAACTGATGGCAAACCCTGCTCATTCCACAATCGTAGGCATTTGATATTTTGGAATGGGACAACCTTGTCAAATTTTGCTCATTGATTTTACCAAGACATGCGTTTGATATTTTCGAATGGGACGCCCTTGCTGTCAGCAGCATCGATCAATTTTTTCTTTATTCTTTAGTTGTGAAGTAAATATTGCCTCTGACATGTGAGTCGCTGAGATGCATAATCATCAATTGTTTTGAATGTTCTCTATGAATTGCCAGGCCTGTGTGTTTGATTGCAATGTACAAAAACGCTAAAAACCTGCTCAAACTCTTTGTACTCCTTTTGTTTCTTTTTTACTTTGCACATTGTGAAAGTGCATACTTTTTTGTATAAGATTGGTCAAAGTAGAGATACTTTGACTGCAGACAAAACTTGTATGCAGACTAGAAAGGACCGGAGGGAGTACATGTGAAACTGCTGCAAACGAGGTGATCACCCTAGGAATAATACTAGTACAGGAATTCGAACTAATCAAAATAAATTCATTCATACACGGTCGGATTTCATATAAACATGCCAGATTTCATTACATTTTATACATTCTTCAACTAAAAAGGGGTGCGCTGGAGGTATAATTAATTAACCGAAGCTACCCACATGTGTCCCGCTGAGCCGAACTGAAGCTTCAGTGACTTAACTGCAGGTGCAGTTATGTAACTGACATGTGGCATGTTGGGCCCACGTGTCAGTCAGTCAACTGCACCAGAAGTTAAGTAGAAGCAGCGTTATTCTCCAGCAGAACTCCCCGACTCCACGTCGCCGCCAAGAAGCTAACCGGACGTCAATGGTCAACCCGCCTAGCTTGGCTTCAACAGGAGGGTAGCAGTGGTGGCCTTACTTGGACCCGAGCGGCGGTGACCTACCGTGTTCTACTCTTCCTCGTTTTCTGTGTGGCGCGGCCTCGTTGGCAGTGGGGCGGGGCCTCGGCGGAGCCGGCGATGTCCTCTATCTCGTTGCCGGCGGGCGGCGCCTCAGCGGAGCGGTCGAAATCCTCCCCCGCGTTGCCGGTAGGGTGGGGCCTCGGCTGAGCCGGCGATGTCCTGTGCCTCGTTGTTGGTGGGACGGGGCCTCGGCGGAGTCGGCGGTGTCCCCTGCCTCGTTCTTGGTGCCGCCGGGCCTCGGTAGAGCAGGGCCTCGTCGACGCCAGCGGAGCAGGGACTCGTCGGTGCCGGCATTGTCCTCTGCCTCGTCCTCGGTCTCGCCAAACAGTGCCTCGCCCGCTTCATCGCCCTCTTTGCTAGCTTCTTTGTAGGCGGCCGCAGCCTGCGCCACCCGCATGCACTCCCGCCAGCGCTCCAGGCGGCCCTTGCGGGTGGAGCGGTACGAGTCGAGCAGCACCTCCTGCTCCGCCCGCTCCGCGGCGATCTGCTCCTCCGCCTGCAGATGCTCCTGGAGGAGGTGGTGGTTGTAGGCGGCGTTGGCCTGCGCCTCCCGGAACTGCTCCTGACGCATCTGCCTCACACTGTCCATATATTGGGCATGGGCCTGGCCGATGGTCATGGTGCAATGCACCAGCGAGGATGGCGTGGAGGAGGGGGTTGGCGCCGGATCATCGACTACCATGTTCTTCATTGGGATGTCGTCATCCTCCGGCTGCCTGTCAGCCAGCCGGTCGGCAGCAATGACTGCCATCTCCTTGGGGTCCGTCGTCAGCCCGTCCCGAAGAGCGCTGGAGCGCGAGGAAGCCATGGTGGGCAGTAGTGGTGTGGACAGGAGAAAAGGAATGGATGCGGATGACCACGGCTATGGCCGGTGCAGCAGTTTATATAGAAATGGTGGGCGGGCGGAGGGACGGAAGTGTGGCGCCGGAGTAGCCGCCTCGGCAACCGCGTATCATTAATGTGGGCGGCAGATGGACGGACGGACGGCACTTGTGTCATTTGAAGGCGGAGCAATCGCCTGCACTAGGAAGCGGGGCGGGCGGCGCTGACTGTTTCGGGCGGAAAGCGCGCGCGGGCGAGGAGATGACATTACTTGGAGAGGATGACAATGGGGACCCACCAGGTCCATAGCCTACGTACGCAAGTGCCTCCTTATTATATATATGTATAAAACTATACTCCCTCCGTCTAGGTGAATAAGTCGTATTAGAAGGTGCATCACGACCTAGGTGCATGCAGATTAGTGGAAAAGAAGAATATTTCTCTCTTCTAAACACAACATTTAATCACAGCAGTTAAGAGGATGCCTTATTAGCTACCCATGCAGGCCATCGTAATTCATAGCATGCGAAGCACTTTTATTTCTTGCCTAATAACCGCATGGACGTGTTGCATGCATTGGTCCTTGCCCGAGCAAAAAAAGGAGGAAAGAGGTTTCCACGGGAGTCAACGAGGCAGAGGTGGAAGCGCTCGCTGGAGTTATTTATTTTGCTTCCCCCTGATTTCCTGACATCATGGTCCCACATCATTGTCAACCTATGTAGTACTAGTCAATAAACGAGAGAATTGCACAAGAAGCGGCCGACAGCTGGGACCAAGTAGCTCGAGCAGTATTTGTGTTTTTGAGGTGTGAGCACTGGAGAGTTTTTCGATGTTTAGCCCATATATTAATTTTTCTCCTCTGAACAACAACGAAAACATCGCTGTAGGTATTAACTGGGCGGGCTGTGGCCCGTCTAGCCCAGGCCAGATATCCAGCCGAGATATTAATTTTTTTCAAGCTGAAAATGGCTAGCCCAGCTATAATATTTTTTAGGAATACCCAGGCAAGGTCAAGTTGTTATTCTCTGCCCCGCTGGGCTGCAAATCTTTCCTAGGAGGGATGCATTAGGCTTAACAAGAAAATGGGCTTTAAGAAATAATAAATGGGATGTAATTATAAAAACTGGGCAGTAACTATAAGAAAATGCACCAAACACGTGATTACTTTGTAAAATATTATTTTTGGGTATTGAAAATTTTAATTCCATTAATTGTTGCGAGCGCAAATCATTGGATTTTTACGTAATATAAATTTATATTGAAATTGTATTTAATCTGACTAGAAATTTCTGGATAAAAATATTTCGGATCCCATCAAAATGTGGGAAATTTTATTGAATTCTGTTTTGAACGGTTGGTTGAAATGGGCTGTACTTTTAACAAACTGTAAATGGGCTGTAGTAAATTCCACTGGAATTCAAAAATGGGCTACACATTCTTACAAATCTCAAATGGGCTATAAGTTCTCTACCGCACACTTCTGGCCTTACTAAGTTAACGCGTCCCCTAAAAAAATAGAGTTGACGCATATGCAAGGCTTTGTCAACTTATAGTCAACACACGGTTCTAGAAACAGTGGCCGTTGGATGTCCATCCAACGGATGCCGTGCTTCTTCTTCAATCTTGGATATTCTAGCTTCACCCGCCCAAAAAATGATTCCTCCCCCTGACATCTGGGGCGCACTGTTTCGGAAGCTAACCTGTGGGCCTACTAAGTTGACGTACCAAGGGCTTTGTCAACTTAGTCAATATAGACGATTCTAGCTGCAGTGATCGTACGATGTCCATCCAACGGCCGTAGTGCTTCTTCAACCTCTGGTCTTCTTGCTCCAGCCACCCAAAGCAGCGCCGGTCATGCCGCCTGCTCCTTCCTCTCGTGGCCGGCTGTGCTGCCGTGGAGGCCTCACCGCCCCCTACTATTCCCACCGCTGGCCAGGCCCTGCGGTGACGGCAGCCTCACACCGTAGCCGAACGAGTGAACCCTCATACTCCTCTCCGTGTGGGCATCCACTGTCGCGTCTTCACCGGCTCCGCGTCGTCCCCTTCCTAGGCCTCGCTGTCGTCCACCGCCCTAGTGCTCTCGGCGCGGCGTGGTCAACGTGGAAGGAACGACTTCCATCGGACGTGGACTGTATGTGGAGAGGCTGACAGCTGGGTCCACGGCGGCAGCAAGGAAGTGCCTCCTTATTAAGCGGAAAATAATGATTCCTCCACCTGACAACAGGGACCCACCGGACGGGCCACTAGTATTTTGGAAAAAAATCGTTTCCCTCAGACTGATGGGACCCACCGGACGAGCCACCGTATTTCGCGAAAAAACTTTCCCCCCGCTGTCAGCTCGGACCCACCGGAAGTGCCTCCTTATTACGCACAAAAAAATGAATACTCCCCCGGCTAGCTAGGACCCACCTTGCAGGGAGGCTGACTTGTGGGCCTACTAAGTTGACGGGGACGAAGGGCTTTGTCAACTTAGTCAATATGAATGATTCTAGCTCTAGTGACCGTACGATGTCCATCCAACGGCCGTAGTGCTTCTTCAACCTCTGGTCTTCTTGCTCCAGCCGCCCAAAGCAGCGCTGGTCGTGCCGCATGCTCCTGCCTCCCGTGGTCGGCTGTGCTGCCGCAGAGGCCTCACCGCCCCCTACTATTCCCACCGCTGGCCAGGCCCTGCGGCAACGGCAGCCTCACACCGCACCCGAACCAGTGAACCCTCGTAGTCCTCTCCGCGCGGGCTTCCACTGCCGCGTCGTCCCCTTCCTAGGCCTCGCCGTCGTCCACGGCCGTGGTGCTCTCCGCGCGGCGTGGTTAACGTGGTCAAGGAACGACTTCCATCGGAAGAGTACTGTACGTGGAGAGGCTGACAGCTGGGTCCACGGCCACAGCACAGTTTTTTTGTGATTTGCCAAGTATGTCGCTTTGTCAAGCCTATTGGGCTGCAAATCTTTCAAGACGAGGAGAGCTTTCATTCGACTAGCCGAGAAAATGGCCCATTAGTAATGAGAAATGGGTTGTACATTTTTAAAACACATCAAACCGGCAATTAGTTTCAAATATCTTTTTTTTCATTTCAAGATTTTAAATTACATTAATTTTTATGCGTGGAGAATTTGTTGGATTTTATATTGATATACATTTATTTTTAAAATCAGTTTGAATGTGAGTCAAAATTTCGGGATTAAAAACAGTTCGGACCGCACCAAAAAATGCAAAATTTCGTATAATTTTTTAACCGTTGCCACCATATGGGATGTAATGCTAACAAAAAGAATATGGGCTCCAAAAAAACCTTAAGAATTAGCAAATGGGCTTTAAATTTTTAGAAATAATGGCAGATGGGTTGTATGCTATTTTCCACAGATTTGAGGCTTCCCTAAAAAAAGGTTGACGCACAAGCACTGACTATTGGATGTCCATCCAACGGCCATCGTGCTTCTTCAATCTCTGCTCTTCCTGCTCCAGCCGCTCAAACAAGGGTCGGTGGGACTGCCTGCTCCCTCCTCCTCGCGGCCGGCTGTGCTGCCACGCAGGCCTCACCACCCGACCATACTCCCATCGCTGGCCTAGCCATCCCTCTACTCACCCACACTTGCTGTTATTCTCCGGCGACGGCAGATAAACCAGTAAAATCCTCATACAATTGTACTCCCCTATGCGTGGGAAACAACTGCCGAGTCTTCCCTGCCTCCGTGCCGTCCCCTTCCTAGGCCTCGCCATCGTCCACCGCCCTGGTGCTCTCGGCGCGGTGTGGTCAACATGGTCAAGGAACGACTTCCATCGGACATGGACTGTACATGGAGAGGCTGACAGCTGGGTCCACGGCCGCAGCAAGGAAGTGCCTCCTTATTACGTGGAAGATAATGATTCCTCCACCTGACAGCTGGGACCCACCGGATGGGCCATTGTATTTCGCAAAAAAAACATTTCCCCCTGACTGCTGGGACCCACCAGCTACATCTTCGCACGCAAGGAAGTGCGTCCGGGCAAAAAAACAATTCACCCCCTGACTGCTGGGACCCACCAGCTACATCTTCGTAGGCAAGGAAGTGCCTGACTGTCGGGACCCACCTGGTCGAAGAATATGTAGCGTTTTCATTCTGGTCACGAACGTGTACGTACATACTGGTCGATGTAGAGGCGCGCACGTGTCGTAGTAGAGGCGCGCACATAGCATGTACACGTACATACAGCGGCTAGGGTGCAAGAAAGAAAATACGGCCACGTATGTGTACATATGGGCGGGGTCTCGAACACCTACTCGCGCATACGTACGGACATGGCTCGTGTACATTGCTGGGTCGAAACAGAGAAACAGCGTCGTCATCGTGTTCATGGGGAGGCAACAGAATGCGTCATGTTCATCGGGAGGGCTTGGACGGAACAGGCGATGGAAACGAGGCCTGGCGTACCGTAGAACGGAGGAAACGGCCTTGTGTTCGACCGGCCAAGTTCGAAACGGGATCCTGTTCATCGGGAGGGGTCTGGCGTACCGCAAAATGGAGGAAACAGACCTCCTACGGTCGAAATGGGGGTCCTGTTGATCGAGAGGGGTGTGGCGTACCGCAAAACGGACAAAACGAACTTGTGTTGGAGCGTTACGGTCAAAATGGGGGTCCTATTCATTGGGAGGGGTGTGGCGTACCGCAAAACGGGACTCGACGGGATACTATTCATCTCCACCGTCGACCCCCTCCAGCCTCCACAAGCTACTGTTCATCCACCGTCGACCTCCTCCAGCCACCACCTGCGACTGTTCATCCACGGGCTCCTATTCATCCAGCCTCCACCGCGTGCTACTCCACCGGCTACTGTTCAACCAGCCCTCTCCACGGGCTCCTGTTCAACCACCCCTCCACGGGCTACTATTCATCCTGCCCTCCACCATCTACTGCTCATCCTGCCCTCCACGGGGTGGTCCTGTTCATCCAGCCCTCCACGGGGTCCTGTTCATCCAGCCCCAACCGGCTCGATCGATCGTGGTCATGTTCATCCA